>NC_053028.1:527455101-527581934 GCF_003073215.2 Triticum urartu | reverse complement strand
AAGTGTGTAGACCCTACGGGTTCGGGAGACATGCAGACATGACCGAGACGTTCTCCGGTCAATAACCAACAGCGGGATCTGGATACCCATGTTGGCTCCCACATGTTCCACGATGATCTCATCGGATGAACCACGATGTCAAGGACTTAATCAATCCCGTATACAATTCCCTTTGTCTAGCGGTATGTTATTTGCCCGAGATTCGATCGTCGGAATCCAATACCTAGTTCAATCTCGTTACCGGCAAGTCTCTTCACTCGTTCCGTAACACATCATCCCGTGATCAACTCTTTGGTCACATTGCGCATATGATGATGTCCTACCGAGTGGGCCCAGAGATACCTCTCCGCTTACACGGAGTGACAAATCCCAGTCTCGATTCGTGCCAACCCAACAGACACTTTCGGAGATACCTGTAATGCACCTTTATAGTCACCCAGTTACGTTGTGATGTTTGATACACCCAAAGCATTCCTACGGTATCCGGGAGTTGCACAATCTCATGGTCTAAGGAAATGATACTTGACATTAGAAAAGCTATAGCATACGAACTACACGATCTAGTGCTATGCTTAGGATTGGGTCTTGTCCATCACATCATTCTCCTAATGATGTGATCCCGTTATGAACGACATCCAATGTCCATGGTTAGGAAACCGTAACCATCTATTGATCAACGAGCTAGTCAACTAGAGGCTCACTAGGGACATGGTATTGTCTATGTATCCACACATGTATCTGAGTTTCCTATCAATACAATTATAGCATGGATAATAAAAGATTATCATGAACAAGGAAATATAATAATAACAAATTTATTATTGCCTCTAGGGCATATTTCCAACAGTCTCCCACTTGCACTAGAGTCAATAATCTAGTTCACATCGCCATGTGATTAACATTCACAGGTCACATCGCCATGTGACTAACACCCAAGAGTTTACTAGTGTCAGTAGTCTAGTTCACATCACTATGTGATTAACACTCAATGAGTTCTAGGTTTGATCATGTTGCTTGTGAGAGAGGTTTTAGTCAACGGGTCTGAACCTTTCAGATCCGTGTGTGCTTTACAAATCTCTATGTCATCTACTAGATGTAGGTACCACGTTCTATTTGGAGCTAATCCAAATAACTGTTCTACTTGGAGCTATTCTAAATTGTTGCTCCATTATATGTATCCGGCATCTCTACTCAGAGCTATCCGGATAGGTGTTAAGCTTGCATCGATGTAACCCTTTACGACGAACTCTTTTACCACCTCCATAATCGAGAAAATTCCTTAGTCCACTAGTTACTAAGGATAACTTTGACCGCTGTCTTGTGATCCATTCTTGGATCACTCTTGTACCCCTTGACTGACTCATGGCAAGGCACACTTCAGGTGCGGTACACAGCATAGCATACTGAAGAGCCTACGTCTTAAGCATAGGGACGACCTTCGTCCTTTCTCTCTATTCTGCCGTGGTCGAGCTTTAAGTCTTAACTTCATACCTTACAACTCAGGCAAGAACTCCTTCTTTGACTGATCCATCTTGAACACCTTCAAGATCATGTCAAGGTATGTGCTCATTTGGAAGTACCATTAAGCGTTTTGATCTATCCTTATAGATCTTGATGCTCAATGTTTAAGTAGCTTAATCCAGGCATTCCATTGAAAAAATCACTTTCCAAATAACCCTACATGCTTTCTAGAAATTCTACATCATTTCCGATCAACAACATGTTAACAACACATACTCATGGGAAATTCTATAGTGCTCCCACTCACTTGTTTGGAAATACAAGTTTCTCATAAACTTTGTATAAACCCAAAATCTTTGATCATCTCATCAAAGCATACATTCCAACTCCGAGATGCTTACTCTAGTCCTTAGAAGGATTGCTGGAGCTTTGCATACTTATTAGCATCTTTCAGGATTGACAAAACCTTCCGGTTGTATCACATACAACCTTTCCTCAAGAAAATCGTCGAGGAAACAATGTTTTGACATCCTATCTGCAAGATTTCATAAATAATGCAGTAATCGCTAATATAATTCCAACAGACTCTTAGCATCGCTACGATTGAGAAAGTCTCACCGTAGTTAACTCCTTGAACTTGTCGGAAAACATCTTAACGACAAGTCGAGCTTTCTTAACGGTGATACTTACCATCATTGTCTGTCTTCCTTTTAAAATCCATATGTACCTAACAGCCTTACGACCATCAAGTAGTTCTTCCAAAGTCTACACTTTGTTTTCATATATGGATCCTCTCTCGGATTATATGGCCTCGAGCCATTTATCGGAATCCGGGCCCACCGTCGCTTCTCCATAGCTCGTAGGTTCATTGTTGTCTAGCAACATGACTTCCAAGACAGGATTACGTACCACTCTGAAGTAGTACGCATCCTTGTCATCCCACGAGGTTTGGGAGTGACTTGATCCAAAGTCTCATGATCAATATCATAAGCTTCCACTTCAATTGGTGTAGGTGCCACAGGAACAACTCTTTGTGCCCTGCTATACACTAGTTGAAGTGACGGTTCAATAACCTCATCAAGTCTCCACCATCCTCCCACTCAATTCTTTTGAGAGAAACTTTTCCTCGAGAAAGGACCCGATTCAAGAAACAATCCCTTATTGCTTTCGGATCTGAGACAGGAGGTATACCCAACTATTTTGGGTGTCCTATGAAGATGCATTTATCCGCTTTGGGTTCGAGCTTATCAGCCTGAAACTTTTTCATATAAGCGTCGCAGCCCCAAACTTTTAAGAAATGACAGCTTAGGTTTCTCTAAACCATAGTTCATACGGTGTCACCTCATCGGAATTACGTAGTGCCCCTTTTAAAGTGAATGTGGTTGTCTCTAATGCCTAACCCATAAACTATCGTGGTAATTCGATAAGAGACATCATGGTATGCATCATATCCAATAGGGTGCAGTTATGATGTTCGGACACACCATCACACTATGGTGTTCCACGCTGTATTAGTTGTGAAACAATTTCCACAATGTCTCAATTCTGTGCCAAACTCGTAATTCAGATATTCATCTCTATGATCATATCATAGATACTTTATCCTCTTATCACGACGATCTTTTAACTTCACCCTGAAAATTACTTGAACCTTTCAATAATTCAGACTCGTGATTTATCAAGTAAATATACTCAACATCTACTCAAATCATCTGTGAAGTAAGAACATAACGATATCCACTACATGCCTCAGCACTCATTGGACTGCACACATCAAAAATGTATTACTTCCAACAAGTTGCTTTCTTGTTCCATTTTACTGAAACCGGGGCTTTCAGTCATCTTGCCCATGTGTTATGATTTGCATGTCTCAAGTGATTCAAAATCAAGTGAGTTCAAACGGTCCATTTGCATGGAGTTTCTTCATGCATATACACCAACAGACATGGTTCGCATGTCTCAAACTTTTCAAAAATGAGTGAGTCCAAAAGATCCATCAACATGGAGCTTCTTCATGCGTTTTATACTGATATGACTTATGTGGCAGTGCCACAAGTAGGTGGTACTATCATTACTATCTTTTGGCATGAACATGTGTATCACTACGATCGAGATTTAATAAACCATTCATTTTAGGCGTCAGACCATTGAAGGTATTATTCAAATAAACAGAGTAACCATTATTCTCCTTAAATGAATAACCGTATTGCGATAGACATAATCCAATCATGTCTATGCTCAACGCAAACACCAATCTCGATGGTAGAGGGAGCGTGCGATGCTTGATCATATCAACATTGGAAACACTTCCAACACATATCGTCAGCTCACCTTCAGCTAGTCTCCGTTTATTCGGTAGCTTTTATTTCGAGTTACTAACACTTAGAAACCGAACCGGTATCTAATACCCTAGTGCTACTAGGAGTACTAGTAAAGTACACATCAACACAACGTATATCCAATATACTTCTATCGACCTTGCCAGCCTTCTAATCTACCAAGTATCTAGGGTAATTCTGCTCCAGTGGCTGTTCCCCTTATTACAGAAGCACTTAGTCTCGGGTTTGGGTTCAACCTTGGGTTTCTTCACTAGAGCAGCAGCTGAATTGCCGTTTCATGAAGTATCCCTTCTTGCCCTTGCCCTTCTTGAAACTAGTGGTTTCACTGACCATCAACAATTGATGCTCCTTCTTGATTTCTACTTTCATGGTGTCAAACATCGCGAATATCTCAAGGATCATCATATATGTCCCTGATATATTATAGTTCATCACGAAGCTCAAGCAGCTTGGTGGTAATGACTTCGGAGAACCATCACTATTTCATCTGGAAGATAAACTCCCACTCGATTCAAGCGATTGTTGTACTCAGACAATCTGAGCACAAGTTCAACAATTGAGCTTTTCTCCCTAGTTTGTAGGCTAAGAAAAACGTCGGAGGTCTTATGCCTCTTGACGTGGGCACGAGCCTGAAATCCCAATTTCAGCCCTCAAAACATCTCATATGTTTCGTGACATTTCAAAACGTCTTCGGTGCCTCAACTCTAAACCGTTTAACTGAACTATCACGTAGTTATCAAAACGTGTATGTCAGATGTTCGCAACATCCACAGACGACGTTCAAGGTTCAGCATACTGAGCGATGCATTAAGGACATAAGCCTTCTAAGAAGCAATGAGGACAATCCTGAGTTTACGAACCTAGTCCGCATAATTGCTACTATCAACTTTCAACTAATTTTTCTCTAGGAACATATCTAAACAGTAGAACTATAGCATGAGCTACGACATAATTTGCAAAATCCTTTTGACTATGTTCAGGATAATTAAGTTCATCTTATGAACTCCCACTTAGATAGACATCCCTCTAGTCATCTAAGTTATTACATGATCCGAGTCAACTAGGCCGTGTCCGATCATCACGTGAGACGGACTAGTCAACGTCGGTGAACATCTTCATGTTGATCGTATCTTCTATACGACTCATGCTCGACCTTTCGGTCTTCTGTGTTCCGAGGCCATGTCTGTACATGCTAGGCTTGTCAAGTTAACCCTAAGTGTTTTGCATGTGTAAAACTGTCTTACACCCGTTGTATGTGAACATAAGGATCTATCACACCCGATCATCACGGCGTGCTTCGAAACGACGAACTGTAGCAACGGTGCACAGTTAGGGGAGAACACTTCTTGAAATTTTAATGAGGGATCATCTTATTTACTACCGTCGTTCTAAGCAAATAAGATGTATAAACATGATAAACATCACATGCAATCAACTAGTGACATGATATGGCCAATATCATATAGCTTCTTTGATCTCCATCTTGGGGCTCCATGATCATCTTGTCACCAGCATGACACCATGATCTCCATCATCGTGTCTTCTTGAAGTTGTCACGTCATCTATTACTTCTACTACTACAGCTAACGGTTAGCAATAAAGTAAAGTAATTACATGACGTTTAAGTTGACACGCAGGTCATAAATAAATAAAGACAACTCCTATGGCTCCTGCCGGTTGTCATACTCATCGACATGCAAGTCGTGATTCCTATTACAAGAACATGATCAATCTCATACATCACATATATCATTCATCACACCCTTTGGCCATATCACATCACATAGCATACCCTGCAAAAACAAGTTAGACGTCCTCTAATTGTTGTTTGCATGTTTTACGTGGCTGCTATGGGTTTCTAGCAAGAACGTTTCTTACCTACGCAAAGACCACAACGTGATATGCCAATTGCTATTTACCCTTCATAAGGACCCTGTTCATCGAATCCGATCCGACTAAAGTGGGAGAGACAGACACCCGCCAGCCACCTTATGCATCTAGTGCATGTTTGTTGGTGGAACCGGTCTCACGTAAGAGTACGTGTAAGGTTGGTCCAGGCCGCTTCATCCCACGATGCCGCCGAATCAAGATAAGACTAGTAACGGCAAGCATATTGAACAAAATCAACGCCCACAACTACTTTGTGTTCTACTCGTGCATAGAATCTACGCATAGACCTAGCTCATGATGCCACTGTTGGGGAACATAGCAGAAATTCAAAATTTTCCTACGTATCACCAAGATCTATCTATGGAGAAACCAGCAACGAGGGGAAGGAGAGTGCATCTACATACCCTTGTAGATTGCTAAGCGGAAGCGTTCAAGTGAACGGGGTTGATGGAGTCGTACTCGTCGTGATCCAAATCACCGATGATCCTAGTGCCGAACGGACGACACCTCCGCGTTCAACACACGTACAGCCCGGTGACGTCTCCCATGCCTTGATCCAGCAAGGAGAGAGGGAGAGGTTGAGGAAGACTCCATCCAGCAGCAGCACAACGGCGTGGTGGTGATGGAGGAGCGTGGCAATCCTGCAGGGCTTCGCCAAGCACCACGGGAGAGGAGAAGAACTTGCGAGAGAGGGAGGGGCTGCACCAAAGGCATAAGGGGTGTCTCAAGAGGCCCTCCTACCCTCACTATATATAGGGAGCCCAAGGGGGGGGGGTGCGCCAGCCCTAGGAGATCCAATCTCCTAGGGGGCGGCGGCCAGGGGAGGTTTCCCTCCCCCCCAAGGCACCTAGGAGGTGCCTTCCCTCCTTGGGACTCTTCCTTAGGGTTCCCCTTTCACCCTAGGCGCATGGGCCATAAGGGAAGTGGCGCCCCAGCCCACTTTGGGCTGGATCCCTTCCCACTTCAGCCCATGGGACCCTCCGGGATAGGTGGCCCCACCCGGTGGGCCCCCAGGATCCTTCCGGTGGTCCCGGTACAATACCGATGACCCCGAAACTTGTCCCGATGGCCGAAATAGGACTTCCTATATATAAATCTTTACCTACCATTCCGGAACTCCTCGTGACGTCCGGGATCTCATCCGGGACTTCGAACAACTTTCGGGTTACCGCATACTAATATCTCTATAACCCTAGCGTCACCGAACCTTAAGTGTGTAGACCCTACGGGTTCGGGAACCATGCAGACATGACCGAGACGTTCTCCGGTCAATAACCAACAGCGGGATCTGGATACCCATGTTGGCTCCCACATGTTCCACGATGATCTCATCGGATGAACCACGATGTCAAGGACTTAATCAATCCCGTATGCAATTCCCTTTGTCTATCGGGACGATACTTGCCCGCGATTCGATCGTTGGTATCCCGATACCTTGTTCAATCTCGTTACCGGTAAGTCTCTTTACTCGTTCCGTAACACATCATCCCGTGATCAACTCCTTGATCACATTGTGCACATTATGATGATGTCCTACCGAGTGGGCCCAGAGATACCTCTCCGTTTACACGGAGTGACAAATCCCAGTCTCGATTCGTGCCAACCCAACAGACACTTTCATACCTGTAATGCACCTTTATAGTCACACAGTTACGTTGTGACGTTTGATACACCCAAAGCATTCCTACGGTATCTGGGAGTTGCACAATCTCATGGTCTAAGGAAATGATACTTGACATTAGAAAAGCTATAGCATACGAACTACACGATCTAGTGCTATGCTTAGGATTGGGTCTTGTCCATCACATCATTCTCCTAATGATGTGATCCCGTTATCAACGACATCCAATGTCCATGGTTAGGAAACCGTAACCATCTATTGATCAACGAGCTAGTCAACTAGAGGCTCACTAGGGACATGGGGTTGTCTATGTATCCACACATGTATCTGAGTTTCCTATCAATACAATTATAGCATGGATAATAAACGATTATCATGAACAAGGAAATATAATAATAACCAATTTATTATTGCCTCTAGGGCATATTTCCAACATAGCAAGCATCCGCAACTACTAATGTTCATTGAGGTAAAACCCAACCATAGCATTAAGATATATTTGTCCCCCTTGAATCCTGTATGCATCAATTTCTATGCCAGGTTGAAGCTTCTCTCACTCTTGCCCTCCAATACATAGTCCTATCAACATAAAACTAACCCTATGGTGTGATCCATGCGCGCAATCATATGATGGGCACCAAAGGACTGCAACATAACCACAAGCAAATTAAATCAATCATAGCAATTCATCAACCACCGATAGGACAACGAAAATCTACTCAGACATCATAGGATGGCAACACATCATTGGATAATAATATGAAGCATAAAGCACCATGTTCAAGTAGAGGGTACAACGGGTTGCGGGAGAGTGGACCGCTGTAGATAGAGGGGGGAAGGTGATGGAGATGTTGGTGAAGATGGCGGAGTTGTTGGTGTAGATCGTGGTGATGATGATTGCCCCCGGTGGCACTCTGGTGCCACCGGAAGCGAGGGGGAGAGAGCCCCCCTCCTTCTTATTCTTCCTTGACCTCCTCTCTAGATGGGACAAGGGTTTCCCCTCTGGTCCTTGGCCTCCATGGCACGGGAGGGTCGAGAGCCCCTCCGAGATTGGATTTGTCTTTGTGCCTCTCTCTGTTTTTGCATTCTCAGATTCTTCCCTTTCACCATTTCTTATATTCCCGGAGATCCGTAACTGCGATTGGGCTGACATTTTTACATGATCTCTATCCGGAAATTGGATTTCTTGCGGCGAAAGAAGGGCACCAACCGCCTTACGGTGTGGCCACGAGGCTCAGGGGTGCGCCTGACACCCTGGGGCGCGCCCCCCTACGTCGTGGGCCCCTCAAGCATTAGTTTTTATTCCATTTGGACTCCGTTTGATATGGATATTCTGTGAAACAAAAAACATGCAACAAACAGGAACTGGCACTGGGCACTGGATCAATATGTTAGTCCCAAAAATAGTATAAAATGTTGCCAAAAGTATATGAAAGTTGAATAATATTGGCATGGAACAATCAAAAATTATAGATACGACGGAGACATATCAGCATCCCCAAGCTTAATTCCTGCTCGTCCTCGAGTAGGTAAATGATAAAAAAGATAATTTTTGATGTGGAATGCTACCTAGCATAATCTTGATCATATGTCTAATCATGGCATGAATATTAAGACACGAGTGATTCAAAGCAATAGTCTATCCTTTGACATTAAGACAATAATACTTCGAGCATACTAATAAAGCAATCATGTATTTTCAAAATAACATGGCCAAAGAAAGTTATCCCTACAAAATCATATAGTCTGGCTATGCTCCATCTTCACCACACAAAATATTCAAATCATGCACAACCCCGATGACAAGCCAAGCAATTGTTTCATATTTTTGACGTTCTCAAACCTTTTCAACTTTCACGCAATACATGAGCGTGAGCCATGGACATAGCACTATAGGTGGAATAGAATTTGATGGTGGAGGAGATAAAAAAAGAAGATAGTCTCACATCAACTAGGCGTATCAACGGGCTATGGAGATGCCCATCAATAGATACCAATGTGAGTGAGTAGGGATTTCCATGCAACGGATGCACTAGAGCTATAAGTGTATGAAAGCTCTAACTGAAACTAAGTGGGTGTGCATCCAACTTGCTTGCTCATGAAGACCTCGGGCATTTGAGGAAGCCCATCATCGGAATATACAAGCCAAGTTCTATAATGAAAATCCCCACTAGTATATGAAAGTGATAACTCAAGAGACTCTCTATATGAAGAACATGGTGCTACTTTGAAGCACAAGTGTGGAAAAAGGATAGTAGCATTGCCCCTTCTCTCTTTTTCTCTCATTTTTTTCTTTTCTTTTCTTTTTTTCTCTTTTTTTGGGCCTTCTCCTTTTTTTGCCTTTCTCTTTTTTTTTCGTCCGGAGTCTCATCCCGACTTGTGGGGGAATCATAGTCTCCATCATCCTTTCCTCACTGGGGCAATGCTCTAATAATGATGATCATCACACTTTTATTTACTTACATCTTGATATTACAGCTCGATATCTAGAACAAAGATATGACTCTATATGAATGCCTCCGGCAGTGTACCGGGATGTGCAATGATCTAGCGTAGCAATGACATCAAAAAACGTACAAGCCATGAAAACATCATGCTAGCTATCTTACGATCATGCAAAGCAATATGACAATGAATGCTCAAGTCATGTATATGATGATGATGAAAGTTGCATGGCAATATATCTCGGAATGGCTATGGAAATGCCATGATAGGTAGGTATGGTGGCTGTTTTGAGGAAGGTATATGGTGGGTTTATGGTACCGGCGAAAGTTGCGCGGTACTAGAGAGGCTAGCAACGGTGGAAGGGTGAGAGTGCGTATAATCCATGGACTCAACATTAGTCATAAAGAACTCACATACTTATTGCAAAAATCTATTAGTCATTGAAACAAAGTACTATGCGCATGCTCCTAGGGGGATAGATTGGTAGGAAAAGACCACCGCTCATCCCCGACCGCCACTCATAAGGAAGACAATCAATAAATAAATCATGCTCCGACTTCGTCACATAACGGTTCACCATATGTGCATGCTACAGGAATCACAAACTTCAACACAAGTATTTCTACAATCCACAACTACTCACTAGCATGTCTCTAATATCACCATCTTTATATCGCAAAACTATTGCAAGGAACCAAACATATCATATTAAGTGATCTACAAGTTTTATGTAGGATTTTATGACTAACCATGTGAATGACCAATTCCTGTCATCTCTCTAAATAGATATAAGTGAAGCAAGAGAGTTTAATTCTTTCTACGAAAGATATGCCCGTGCTCTAACAAATATAAGTGAAGCAAAGAGCATTCTACAAATGGCGGTTTTCTATGTAAAGAGAAACATGCAATCCAAACTACAAATGATATAAGTGAAGCACATGAAGCATTCTATAAAGCCATACTCAAAAGATATAAGTGAAGTGCAATGAGAATTCTATAAATCAACCAAGGACTATCTCATACCAGCATGGTGCATAAAAGAAAAATGAAACTAAATGCAAAAGACGCTCCAAGATTGCACATATCGCATGAACGAAACGAATCCGAAAACATACCGATATTTGTTGAAGAAAGAGGGGATGCCTCCCCAGCATCCCCAAGCTTAGACGCTTGAGTCTCCTTGAATATTTACTTGGGCTGCCTCGGGAATCCCCAAGATTGAGCTCTTGCCTCTCTTCCTTCTTCTCACATCGAGACCTTCTCAATCATCGAACACTTCATCCACACAAAACTTCAACAGAAAACTCGGTAAGATCCGTTAGTATAATAAAGCAAATCACTACTCTAAGTACTGTTGCAAACCAATTCATATTTTATTTTTGGATTGTGTCTACTGTAATATAACTTTTTCATGGCTTAATCCACTAATATAAATTGATAGTTTCATCCAAACAAGCAAACTATGCATCAAAAACAGAATCTGTCTAAAACAGAACAGTCTGTAATAATCTGAACATTAACCATACTTATGCTACTTGCAAAATTCTACCAAAATTATGAAAAATAAACAATTTGTACAGCAAGACAGTGCAAAAAGAATCAGAACCATTTGACGTTCTAGCTAAAAATGTAAAATCGCTCACTACAGTCAAAGTTTCTGTCCTGCATCGTACAAACCATCAAGCAAATGTAAACATCCTAAAGGCAAACCTTGGCATATTATTTTTATAATACAATGGAATTGTACAAGGGGATAATTATTTTTATTGAAAAGTTTCTGTAATCAAGATTCACAAAGTTGCCGTGAGCATGAACAAAGTTCAAGGAGCTATCCCACTTCAACAATGCTTGTCTTTCTCACTTTCACTTTCCTTTTTGAAAATTTTTGGGTTCCCCTCTTTATTTTTGTTGTTTTTAAACTATATGAAAGCACTCAACAAAAATAAATGACTCCCTAAAAATTCCGGGTTGTCTCCTTGGCAGCGCTTTCTTTAAAGCCATTAAGCTAGGCATATAGTGCTCAAGTAGTGAATCCACCCGGATCCCAAGGTATATCAAAGCCATTTTTAATTAACAATGATTTGTAATTTAGTAGAGAGCACAAAGCAACATATATCAAGCAATGACGAAGTCTAACTCTCTTCCTATGCATCGGCATGTCATAAAAGAACAATTCATGCACACATAGTAAAGGCCAATGCATAGTATAAATAGTTTCTTGCAATTTTATCATATTGGAAACATAGAGAGGTGGAGATATATTTCCTCACTCATAATAATTGCAAGTAGGAGCAGCAAGCAGATGCATATTATATTCATCAAAATCATCATGTGCAATGGTAAAAGACAATCCATCAATATAATCCTTAATAAGTGCAAACTTCTCCGATATAGTGTAGTCGGGAGAATTCAAAAAGATAATAGGACTATCATGTCTGGGTGCAATAGCAAAAATTTCATGTTTAACATAAGGAACTATAGCAAGTTCATCTCCATAAGCATAATTCATATTGGCATCTTGGCCATAAGCATAGCAAGAATCATCAAAAAGCGATATTTCAAGAGAATCAATGGGACCATAACAATCATCATAGCAATCATCCTTCGGTAAGCACGAAGGGGAATTAAACAATGTATGAGTTGAATAGTTACTCTCATTAGAAGGTGGGCATGGGTGATCAATCCGCTCTTCCTCCTTTTGTTCTTTGCTCTCCTCCTCATCTTTTTCATCCAATGAGCTCACAGTGTCATCAACTTCTTCTTCCATAGACTCCTGCAAAATATTAGTCTCTTCTTGGACAGCGGAGTATTCCTCAATATATTGTTTAACATAGGTATTAGAAGCATAATTATAATAGCAATATTTAAGTAAAGCAAAATTTTCAGATTTGTGAAAAGTAGCATCATACTTTTCAATCAAAGAAGCAATTTCATAAGCACCCTCAAAAGCAACAAATTCTTCAATTTGTTGAACATCATAGTAACTATAAACACCTTTAGGATAAGAAGATAAGATTCCATTATCAATAAACTCACATTGGTAGGGAAGGTGTTTCTTAGGGTTTTCAAAACAACAAGTAAAATCATATAATTCACATAAATTCCAAGCATAGCATTGAAAACGTTGAATTTGACTCCATAATAATTTCCCTTTTTTAGATATACGGTGTCGCACATAACAAGCATGCTCATCTAAAGATTTGCCCTCAACTAAGCTAGTTGGGGTTTCAGCACGAGCACATAGGGATCGAAGATGATCCAAGTAATAAGCTTCAGCAGTGTGATAGATTTTGATTGGTTCTTCAACCATTGGTTCAGTAGGTACAAATAATTTTTTTGGTATTTTGCGTTTCCTACCCATGACTAAAGATAGAAAACAACTAAGAACACCAAATAAAAATTACTTAGTGATAAAGCAAACAAGCACACACGAGAATATTCACCCCACGCTATTGCTGCCCGGCAACGGTGCTAGAAAAAGGTCTTGATAACCCACAAGTATAGGGGATCGCAACAGTTTTCGATTAGTAAGAGTGTAGAACCCAACGAGGAGCTAAAGGTAGAACAAATATTCCCTCAAGTTCTATCGACCACCGATACAACTCTACGCATGCTTGACGTTCGCTTTACCTAGAACAAGTATGAAACTAGAAGTATTTTGTAGGTGTTTTTGGAAAGGCTTGCAAGAAAGTAAAGAGCAAGAAAATAAAACTAGGGGCTGTTAAGGTAAAGAAGCAACTAAAGTAAATATAGCGAGTGTGGAAAAGTGGTGGTAGGAGTTGCGAAATTGTCCCTTAAGCAATTGACTACTTTACTAGACCGATAGCAAGTATTATGTGGGAGAGGCCACTGCTAGCATGTCATCCCTTACTTGGAATTCTATGCACTTATGATTGGAACTATTAGCAAGCATCCGCAACTACTAATGTTCATTAAGGTAAAACCGAACCATAGCATTAAGATATATTGGTCCCCCTTCAATCCCGTATGCATCAATTTCTATGCTAGGTTGAAGCTTCTGTCACTCTTGCCCTCCAATACATAGTCCTAACAACATACAACTAACCCTATGGTGTGATCCACACGTGAAATCATATGATGGGCACCAAAGGACAGCAACATAACCACAAGCAAACTGAATCAATCATAGCAATTCATCAACGACCGATAGGACAACAAAAATCTACTCAGACATCATAGGATGGCAACACATCATTGGATAATAATATGAAGCATAAAGCACCATGTTCAAGTAGTGGGTACAGCGGGTTGCGGGAGAGAGGACCGCTGTAGATAGAGGGGGGAAGGTGATGGAGATGTTGGTGAAGACGGCGGAGCTGTTGGTGTAGATCGCGGTGATGATGATGGCCCCCGGTGGCACTCCGGTCCCACCGGAAGCGAGGGGGAGAGAGCCCCCCTCCTTCTTCTTCTTCTTATTCCTTGACCTCCTCCCTAGATAGGAGAACGGTTTCCCCTCTGGTCCATGGCCTCCATGGCACGGGAGGGGCGAGAGCCCCTCCGAGATTGGATCTGTCTCTCTGTCTCTCTCTGTTTCTGCGTTCTCAGATTCTTCCCTTTCACCGTTTCTTATATTCCCGGAGATCCGTAACTCCGATTGGGCTGAAATTTTGACACGATCTCTATCCGGAAATTAGCTTTCTTGCGGCGAAAGAAGGGCACCAACCGCCTTGCGGGGTGGCCACGAGGGTCAGGGGCGCGCCTGACACCCTGGGGCGCGCCCCCTACCTCGTGGGCCCCTCGAGCATCGTCTCGCGTGGATTCTTCTTCCCAAAAATCATATATATTCCAAAATAATCTCCGTAAGTTTTTATTCTGTTTGGACTCCGTTTGATATGGATATTCTGCGAAACAAAAAACATGCAACAAACAGGAACTGGCACTGGGCACTGGATCAATATGTTAGTCCCAGAAATAGTATAAAAAGTTGCCAAAAGTATATGAAAGTTGAATAATATTGGCATGGAACAATCAAAAATTATAGATACGACGGAGACGTATCAGTGTGTTGGATTGCTTGTTTGTCGCGACGGCTCAAGATAATACTAAATTGTGTGACTTCACCAATACCAACAATAATGATTTCCTTAGTACTCCGATTGCTCCTCTTACTGATGCTGAATCTTGTGAAATTAATACTGCTTTGTTGAATCTTGTCATGAAAGATCCGTTCTCCGGCCTTCCTGGTGAAGATGTCGTTACCCATCTTAATAGCTTCGTTGATTTGTGTGACATGCAAAAGAAGAAAGATGTTGATAATTATATTGTTAAATTGAAGCTATTTCCTTTTTCGCTTAGAGATCGTGCTAAAGCTTGGTTTTCGTCTTTGCCTAAAAATAGTATTGATTCATGGAACAAGTGCAAAGATGATTTTATCTCTAAGTATTTTCCTCCCGCTAAGATCATCTCTCTTAGAAATGATATTATGAATTTTAAACAACTTGATCATGAACATGTTGCACAAGCTTGGGAGAGAATGAAATTAATGATACGTAATTGCCCTACTCATGGTTTGAATTTGTGGATGATTATACAAATATTTTATGCCGGATTGAATTTTGCTTCTAGAAATCTTTTAGATTCGGCTGCGGGAGGCACTTTTATGGAAACCACTTTAGGAGAAGCTACTAAACTCCTAGATAATATTATGGTTAATTATTCTCAATGGCATACTGAAAGATCTACTAAAAAGGTGCATGCGATAGAAGAAATTAATGTTTTGGGTGGAAAGATGGATGAACTTATGAAATTATTTTCTAATAAGAGTGTTTCTTCTGATCCTAATGATGTTCCCTTGTCTACTTTGATTGAGAATAATAATGAATCTATGGATGTGAAATTTGTTGGCAGGAACAATTTTGCTAACAACGCGTATAGAGGAAATTTTAATCCTTGGCCTTATCCTAGTAACCCCTCTAATAATTATGGTAATTCCTACAACAATTCTTATGGAAATTATAATAAGATGCCCTCTGATTTTGAATCTAATATTAAAGAATTTATTTCTTCGCAAAAGAATTTTAATGCTATGATTAAAGAAAAATTGCTTAAGATTGATGATTTGGCTAGGAACGTTGATAGAATTGCTCTTGATGTTGACTCTTTGAAACTTGATCTATTCCACCTAAGCATGATATCAATGTGTCTCTCAAAGCCATGAGAATTTCCATTGACGAGTGCAAAGAAAGAACCGCTAGGATGCGTGCTAAGAAAGATGCCTTTATAAAAGCGTGTTCTTCTAGTTCCTATGAAAATAATGATGAAGATCTAAAAATTATTGATGTGTCCCCTATTAAATCTTTGTTTTGCAATACGAATCTTGATAATGATGGGACTGAAATGATCCACCTTTACCTAGAAGGCGTTCTAAGAATTCGGAATTTGTTGATCTTGATGCTAAATTTGATAAGAGTGGGATTGAAGAAATTAAAACCCTAGATGTTGCTAAACCCACTATTATCGATTTCAAGGAATTTAACTATGAAAATTACTCTTTGATTGATTGTATTTCCTTGTTGCAATCCGTGCTAAAATCTCCTCACGCTTATAGTCAAAATAAAGCGTTTACTAAACATATCGTTGATGCCTTGATGCAATCTTATGAAGAAAAACTTGAATTGGAAGTTTCTATCCCTAGAAAACTTTATGATGAGTGGGAACCAACTATTAGAATTAAAATAAAAAATTATGAGTTTTATGCTTTGTGTGATTTGGGTGCTAGTGTCTCTACTATTCCCAAAACTTTGTGTGATTTACTAGATTTCCGTGATTTTGATGATTGCTCTCTAAACTTGCATCTTGCGGATTCCACTATTAAGAAACCTATGGGAATAATTAATGATGTTCTTATTGTTGCAAATAGGAATTATGTGCCCGTAGATTTTATCGTTCTTGATATAGATTGCAATCCTTCTTGCCCTATTATTCCTGGTAGACCCTTCCTTAGAACGGTTGGTGCAATTATTGATATGAAGGAAGGGAATATTAGATTTAAATTTCCAATTAAAAAGGGCATGGAACACTTCCCTAGAAAGAAAATAAAATTACCATATGAATCTATCATGAGAGCCACTTATGGATTGCCTACCAAAGATGGCAAAACCTAGATCTATTCTTGCTTGTTATGCCTAGCTAGGGGCGTTAAACGATAGCGCTTGTTGGGAGGCAACCCAATTTTATTTTTATTCCTTGCTTTTTGCTCCTGTTTAGTAATAAATAAATTATCTAGACTCTGTTTTGGTTGTGTTTTTTGTGTTTAGTTAGTGTTTGTGCCAAGTAGAACCGTTGGGAAGACTTGGGGAAAGTCTTGTTGAACTTGCTGTAAAAAACAGAAACTTTAGCGCTGACGAGAACTTCTGTCATTTTTATTTGGAAATGCTATTTAGTTAATTATTTTTGCAGATGATTAATAGATAAATTCCTCACGTCCAGAAATTTATTTTAGAATTTTTGGGGTTCCAGATCTTGCGCTAGCTACAGATTACTACAGATTGTTCTGTTTTTGACAGATTCTGTTTTTTCGTGTGTTGATTGCTTATTTTGATGAATCTATGTCTAGTAAAATAGTTTATAATCCATAGAGAAGTTGGAATACAGTAGGTATAACACCCATGTAAATAAAGAATTAGTTCATTACAGTACCTTGAAGTGGTCTTTTGTTTTCTTTCGCTAACGGAGCTCACGAGATTTTCTAGTTTAAGTTTTGTGTTGTGAAGTTTTCAAGTTTTGGGTAAATATTCGATGGATTATGGAACAAGGAGTGGCAAGAGCATAAACTTGGGGATGCCCATGGCACCCCCAATATAATCTAAGGACACCTAAAAGCCAAAGCTTGGGGATGCCCCGGAAGGCATCCCCTCTTTCGTCTACTTCTATCGGTAACTTTACTTGGAGCTATATTTTTATTCACCACATGATATGTGTTTTGCTTGGAGCGTCTTTTATGATTTGAGTCATTGCTTGTTAGTCTACCACAATCATCCTTTCTGTACACACCTTTTGATAGATCCATACATGATTTTAAATTTGATAGAATACTCTATGTGCTTCACTTATATCTTTGGAGCTTTATAGTTTTGCTCTAGTGCTTCACTTATATCTTTTAGAGCACGGTGGTGGATTTTTTTTATAGAAACTATTGATCTCTCATGCTTCACTTAGATTATTTTGAGAGTCTTAATAGCATGGTAATTTTCTTAAAATCCTAATATGCTTGGTATGCAAGATTAATAATAAAACTTTCTTATGAGTGTGTTGAATACTAAGAAAAGTTTGATGCTTGATGATTGTTTTGAGATACAGAGGTAATAATATGAAAGTCATGCTAGTTGAGTAGTTGTGAAATACTTGTGTTGAAGTTTGCAAGTCCCGTAGCATGCACGTATGGTAAACGTTATGCAACAAATTTGAAACATGAGGTGTTATTTGATTGTCTTCCTTATGAGTGGCGGTCGGGGACGAGCGATGGTCTTTTCGTACCAATCTATCCCCCTAGGAGCATGCGCGTAGTGCCGAGGTTTTTGATTACTTGTAGATTTTTGCAATAAGTATGTGAGTTCTTTATGACTAATCTTGAGTCCATGGATTATACGCACTCTCACCCTTCCATCCTTGCTAGCCTCTTCGGTACCGTGCATTGCCCTTTCTCACATTGAGAGCTGGCGCAAACTTCGCCGGTGAATCCAAACCCCGTCATATGATACGCTCTTTCACACATAAACCTCCTTACATCTTCGTCAAAACAACCACCATACCTACCTATTACGGCATTTCCATAGCCATTCCGAGATATATTGCCATGCAACTTTCCATCATTCCGTTCATCATGACACACTCATCATTGTCATTTTGCTTAGCATGATCATGTAGTTGACATAGTATTTGTGGCAAAGCCACCATTCATAATTCTTTCATACACATCACTCTTGGTTCATTGCATATCCCGGTACACCGCCGGAGGCATTCATATAGAGTCACCTTTGTTCTAGTATCGAGTTGTAATCATTGAGTTGTAAATAAATAGAAGTGTGATGATCATCATTATTAGAGCATTGTCCCTAGTGAGGAATAAAAAAAGAGAAAGGCCATAAAAAGAGAAGGCCCAAAAAAGAGAAAGGCCATAAAAAAGAGAAGGCCCAAAAAAATGAGAGAAAAAGAGAGAAGCGACAATGTTACTATCCTTTTACCGCACTTGTGCTTCAAAGTAGCACCATGATCTTCATAGTAGAGAGTCTCTCATGTTATCACTTTCATATACTAGTGGGAATTTTTCATTATAGAACTTGGCTTGTATATTCCAACAATGGGCCTCCTCAAGTGCCCTAGGTCTTCATGAGCAAGCAAGTTGGATGCACACCCACTAGTTTCTTTTGTTGAGCTTTCATACATTTATAGCTCTAGTGCATCTGTCGCATGGCAATCCCTACTGCTTGCATTCACATCAATCGGTGGGCATCTCCATAGCCCATTGATTAGCCTCGTTGATGTGAGACTTTCTCCTTTTTTGTCTTCTCCACATAACCCCCCTCCATTATATTCTATTCCACCCATAGTGTTATGTCCATGGCTCGTGCTCATATATTGCGTGAAAGTTTATAGGTTTGAGATTACTAAAGTATGAAACAATTGCTTGGCTTGTCATCGGGGTTGTGCATGATGAGAGCGTTCTTGTGTGACGAAAATGAAACATGACTAAACTATATGATTTTGTAGGGATGAACTTTCTTTGGCCATGTTATTTTGAGAAGACATAATTGCTTAGTTAGTATGCTTGAAGTATTATCATTTTTATGTCAATATGAACTTTTATCTTGAATCTTTCGGATCTGAATATTCATACCACAATTAAGAAAATTTACATTAAAATTATGCCAAGTAGCACTCCGCATCAAAAAATTCCGTTTTATCATTTACCTACTCAAGGACGAGCAGGAATTAAGCTTGGGGATGCTTGATACATCTCCAACGTATCTATAATTTTTGATTGCTCCATGCTATCTTATCTACTGTTTTTGACATTATTGGGCTTTATTATCCACTTTTATATTATTTTTGGGACTAACCTATTAACCGGAGGCCCAGCCCAGAATTGCTATTTTTTGCCTGTTTTAGGGTTTCGAAGAAAGGAATATCAAACGTAGTCCAAACGGAATGAAACCTTCGGAAACGTGATTCTCTCATCAGATAAGATCCAGGAGACCTGGACCCTCCGTCAAGAAAGCCACGAGGTTGTCACGAGGGTGGAGGGCGCCCCCCAGGGCGCGCCCCTGCCTCGTGGGCCCCTCGAAGCTCCACCGACGTACTTCTTCCTCCTATATATATCCACGTAGCCCCAAACGATCGGGGACGGAGCCAAAAACCTAATTCCACCACCGCAACTTTCTGTATCCACGAGATCCCATCTTGGGGCCTGTTCCGGAGCTCCGCCGGAGGGGGCATCGATCACGGAGGGCTTCTACATCATCATCCAAGCCCCTCCGATGAAGTGTGAGTAGTTTACTTCAGACCTATGAGTCCATAGCTAGTAGCTAGATGGCTTCTTGTCTCTTTTTGGATCTCAATACAATGTTCTCCCCCTCTCTCGTGGAGATCTATTCGATGTAATCTTCTTTTGCGGTGTGTTTGTTGAGACCGATGAATTGTGGGTTTATGATCAAGTCTATCTATGAATAATATTTGAATCTTCTCTGAATTCTTTTATGTATGATTGGTTATCTTTGCAAGTCTCTTCGAATTATCAGTTTGGTTTGGCCTACTAGATTGGTTGTTCTTGCCATGGGAGAAGTGCTTAGCTTTGGGTTCGATCTTGCGGTGTCCTTTCCCAGTGACAGAAGGGGCAGCAAGGCACGTATTGTATCGTTGCCATCGAGGATAATAAGATGGTTTTTTTTATCATATTGCATGAAACTATCCCTCTACATCATGTCATCTTGCTTAAGGCGTTACTCTGTTTTTAACTTAATACTCTAGATGCATGGTAGATAGCGGTCGATGAGTGGAGTAATAGTAGTAGATGCAGAATCATTTCGGTCTACTTGTCTCGGACGTGATGCCTATATATATGATCATACCTAGATATTCTCATAACTATGCTCAGTTCTGTCAATTGCTCAACAGTAATTTGTTCACCCACCGTGGAATACTTATGCTCTTGAGAGAAGCCACTAGTGAAACCTATGGCCCTCGGGTCTCTTTCTCATCATATCAATCTCCATCACTTTATTATTGCTTTGCTTTTACTTTGCTTTTACTTTATTTACTTTGCATCTCTATACCAAAAATACCCAAAAATATTATTTATCATCTCTATCATATCTCACTTTCGTAAGTGACCGTGAAGGGATTGACAACCCCTAAGCGCGTTGGTTGCATTGAGCTATTGTTTTTGTGTAGGTACGAGGGACTCAAGCGTGGCCTCCTACTGGATTGATACCTTGGTTCTCAAAAACTGAGGGAAATACTTACGCTACTTTGCTGCATCATCCCTTCCTCTTCGGGGAAATCCAACGCAGTGCTCAAGAGGTAGCAGGCGGGTGTGTACATGACCGGGAAACGGCCCTTCATTAATGCGGAGGAATCCCGAAGATTCCGATGAGTCATCGAGTGGTTGACCAGTCTCTCGCTATATCATGACAGTCAGTTTTTGGCTGTCTCTACTGAGGTGCTCATCCGGATGAACCAGGGCACAGTCGCAGTAGTTCTCCCAGTGCTACCTTAGCCGATATAACGAAACGTAAGGTACCAAAACGTTGGATCCGGGAAAACCCAACATTTGACCAAAGACATGATTCAGAGTTGATGCATATAGGGACAAACTCGCGACGCTGAACACTCCCTAAGGTGTTCGGTCTTTATAACATACGTCGGGCTAAACAATGCCCTTAATAAGAAACCCGATGTGTCCAGGTACGTGCAAAATTCTGGCGTGGCCACATGCCAATAACGCCAGCATCCTTCTCGGTTTTGTGGAGTATCCGAAGGATGTGAGCAACAAGAGACAGTAAAAAAGGTTTACGCAGGGTCTTAATCTAAAAAGAAACCTTTGGGCGGTTCCCTGCTGCACGTCTGCGCCTGTGTCTCCATTGTGGCGTGTCCTGGACGGGTGTAGCACGATTGTCATCTGCAAAAGGAAAGAACTTAAGTGAAAGTTGTCGTGCCAAAAAGAAGAATTGGTTATTATCAATGAACTATCAAAATTCAAGAGAAGCCAAATTGAGCCGGGCTGGCCTTGGTTATACACGGGAAGCCCCTGGTATCGTTTATGAGGGTTTGAAAACCAGTCTCATGCATATATGATGGAACGCCGGACTCGTTTGACCATGTCTGTGGTCTTGACGACCTGCCATTTTTCTAGTTGGTGAGGCCGTCTAGTGTGTGGCTGTTAGAGCCTCCGTGTCCTCTTCCGTGCGTAGAAAACGTTTAGTATTTCAGCTGACTGTGATGATGCCACGTGGACCGGGCATCTTGAGCTTGAGAAAAGCATAATGTGGTATTGCGTTAAAATAGGCGAAAGCCGCCCTTCCGAGTAGTGCTTGATAATCACTTCGGAATGGAGCGATGTGAAAAATTAATGTTTCACTTCGGAAGTTATCGGGAGAACCGAATACCACCTCTAGTAGTAGAGAGCCCGTACAGCGGGCCTCTTGGCCTGGTATTACTCCCTTGAAGGTAGTATTATTGTGGATTATTTGTGTCGGGTCTATCCCCATTTTGCGGACTGTGTCCTGATATATCTGATTTAGATCACTGCCGCCGTCCATGAGGACCCGTGTGAAATGGTACCCATTTATTATTAGGTCTAACACCAAGGCCATTAGTTCTTCGCGCCAGATATTTGTCATGTGATTCCTACGATCAAAAGTGATCGGGCGGGCCAACCAGGGGTTGAACCTAGGGGTGACGGGCTCTGTGGCGCATGTGCATCGGATTGCATGATTGCTTCTCCTCTTTGTCACATGGATCACTGTCGGTGTCAAAACCGGCGGATCTCGGGTAGGGGGTCCCGAACTGTGCATCTAGGCCGGATGGTAACAGGAGGCAAGGAACACGATGTTTTACCTAGGTTCGGGCCCTCTTGATGGAGGTAAAACCCTACGTCCTGCTTGATTAATATTGATGATATGGGTAGTACAAGAGTAGATCTACCACAAGATCAAGGAGGCTAAACCCTAAAAGCTAGCCTATGGTATGATTGTTGTATGATGAAGTTGTCCTATGGACTAAAACCCTCCGGTTTATATAGACACCAGAGAGGGTTAGGGTTACACAAAGTCGGTTACAATGGTAGGAGATTTTGAATATCCGCATCGCCAAGCTTGCCTCCCATGCCAAGGAAAGTCCCATCCGGACATAGGATGAAGTCTTCAATCTTGTATCTTCATAGTCCTGGAGTCCGGCTGAAGGTATAGTTCGGCTACCCGAACACCCCCTAATCCAGGACTCCCTCAGTAGCCCCTGAACCAGGCTTCAATGACGACGAGTCCGGCACGTAGATTGTCTTCGGCATTGCAAGGCGGGTTCCTCCTCCAAATTCTTCATAAAAGTTTGTAAACACCAAGAGTAGTGTCCGGCTCTGCAAAATAAGTTTCCACGTATTGCCACAGAGAGAATAATATTAACACAAATCTAATCCGCTGACGTATTCCGCAGCGTGACATCACACTACGGCCAAGCCTTTATTCGAATCGTTTTCACTTTTCCACCTCAGCGTGTTTTGCGAGGCAGTTTCCTTGGCACGTCTTGTCAAAGCAGAGATCGTGTCCCCTTTATTTACGGGATTCTCGTCAATACGGACGTGGGTAACCCAATCGTGCCCGTTAGCATGTCTTCTCGATTAAAGGCGAGTCCCAAACGGTTACGGGGAGGGCTCCTGGTATTCAACCTCTTATAAAGAGACCAAGGCCTTACTCTTTTTCTCCAATCTCAAAACAAGTTCGCCCGTCGCCTCGAGTTCCAACACCCTAGGCTCCAGATTCCAGGCGCTTCGGACCTTCGACAATGTCCGGTTCCGACCTTCAAGGCCGATGGATGCCCTCCTCCGTCACGGAGGAGGACGTGCTAAAGTTGAGAGAGGCTAAGTTCTTGACCGCCGAAATTTTGCATAGGTTGCCTGCTCAAAGGCAGGCTATTCCCAGTCCCCATCCCGGTGAGAGCGTAGTGTTCATGTCTCACTTCCTTCAGGGGTTAGGCTTCCCGATGGATCCCTTCGTGAGGGGGCTGATGTTCTATTATGGGCTGGAATTTCATGACTTAGCTCCGGAGTCCATCCTCCACATTTCCTCATTCATCGTTGTGTGCGAAGCGTTCCTCCGTGTTACTCCTCACTTCGGATTATGGCTCAAGACTTTTGGAGTGGAGCCGAAGATGATCGAGGGATGGCACGCAGAGTGCGGAGGCGCTGTCATAAGTAAGAATGCTGATGCTCCATGGCCCGAGGGCTCCTTTCAAGAGGAGCTCGGCTTGTGGCAACAAGAGTGGTTCTATATCACTGCTCCCAGGAGCACCAAGTGGGTGGCGCCTCCTGTCTTTCGCTCGGGTCCCCCACCACGGCTAGCGTCATGGGTCAACAAAGGATTAGATTGGGGGTTATCCAAAGACGTGCCCTTGTTGCAGGGCCGCATTAGGGATCTCTTAGAAAGAGACCTCAACCTGGTCAAGGTGACACTGGTCATGCTGACTCACCGAACACTGCCCGGCAAACGTTGCTCCCTTCGTCTGTGGGAGTTTAATCCGGAGGGACCACGAGCTCTCCAGCATTTTATGGGTGCAACGCCCGTGGAGATGTATAAAATATTCTTCGAATCACAAGCAATGTGTCCGGATTTGACCGAGGACGCAGGTTTAAGCTGCAATCGCCCGGATACTCAAGTAAGTAACCTTGTGCCCGGACTCGCTATCCGTAAAATTGTCATAAATTCGCCCCTAAAAGAGCTGTCCTTTTAAATAGGAGTGGATAGCGAAGGAAAAGCTGATCAGGTGTCCGACTCCCCTTCCTGAGACCAGGCCGGATCCCATGCTAGTCAGGATGTTGAAGATCGTGCCTTTGGAGGGATGTGAGGGGGAGGACAAGGAAACTATGGCCTCCTCGAAGGAGGCTGCTCCGAAGGGAAGAACCGACAATTCCTCTCCTAAGGGGAAGAGGAGGGCCGCCTCTGACGACCCGGAGACCATGGCCTCAAAGCGGGGGGAAAAGTCCTCGTCAGAGGGTCCGACGCCGGGGAGATCCTCGGCCGAACTACGCCCTCAAAGGGATCAGCCCTCCAGCGAGCCGTAAGTAGAGAAAGATTTTCCTTTAGAGGGATGAGAGAAATCCTTGCTTTTTATCTGAGAAGATTAACCGAAATTTTACTTTGTAGCTCGGACCTCAGCCCATCTCAGCAGAGCTCGTCTTTGGGGGATCTTCTTCCCCAAATGATAGAGAGTAGAACGCCTCCCCCTGCCATACCGCCTGGCGAGGCGGGCGACCCTGAGGTGTCGTTGCGGAGGGTTTCTCCGAATCCGGCAGGGGTGGAAGGTAGCCATATGTCCCCCCAAGGTTCTCCATGTCCGGCCTTCGATGGAGGTCATAGGACGAGTCCGGCACCGTCCGATGCGCGGTCGGAGGAGCTGATGATTCTGCTGGGGCGAGCTTCTATCTCAGAGGAGCACCGTGCATTGATGGGTACGGTGATTGGAAGGATTTCGTCCGCGGAAAGCGGATTGCATGAGGCCGTCAGAAGTTTGCTGACGGGTTTTGAGGTATGTTTGATAATGTACTTCTTTGTCAGTTGCGCATAAACAAGATGCGCCCTGTGTAGATAGTAGCCCCTGAGACTCTGTGCGTTGTCAAAATTGACGGCGCGTAGAGGATCATAATCCCAGGTCTAAAATGTCGCCTTTGTATACAGGTGGCGAAGTGTCCGGAATCGAGCCGAACTGATGATTTTTCCAAACTAAAGTGGCAACTTGACGTGGCAGATGCCGACATCGCGCTCGTCAACGAGCGGCTTGATGAGGCTCAATGTATGCAATTCCTTGGGGCGGCATCTGGTAAGAGGAGCTTTATGCCAGTATCTTACAATGTGTGTGCTTGACGCAGATGGTGCGGCCGCCGTGGAGAGTCTTCGGGCGGAACTTGCCCGAGCTAAGGAACAAGCCAGGAAAAGTGATGCGGCTGCCGAGAAAGCCCTTGAAGAGCTGAGAGCCGAACAGGCTGCTCACTGCCGAAGAAAGAAGGAGATGGCCGTGATGGCCGTGAAGTTAAAAAGTGCTGCTGACCATTGCAAGTTTCTTGGGAAAGAAGACCGGGCGAGACAGGCGGACTTAGAGAAGGCCGTTGCTGATGCCCAGGACGCTCGCTCTGCGATGAGAGCTGTGAAGGAGGAGCTACGTCAGGCCGAACAGATTGCGGCTGGAAAGCCCTTTATGCTGCGGAGGAAGTTTTGTGATCCGAAGTTTGCTCTGTTGGACCGGATGTGGAGTGCGGAGGACACCTATCTGGATTTGGCAGCGAGTGCTGCTGATGCGACCGAATACTTTCGAGATCAAGAAGATTGCGAAGTGGAAAGGCTTTTCTGGTCACAGTTCCAGAATCCAGAGCGTCCACTGGCAGTGGACGATCGTCTGGCTCAATCGGCCGAACTGAATAGATTGTCCGGACTCGCCATGAAGTACGTCATGGGTCATCTGTGGCCGGGGAGATCGGAGCCGAGGAGTTATTTCAGCTTGGTGCAGCAATTCCTTGACGTGGTGCCACGTATCAATGTGATGAAGAGGTCAGCATGCATAGAGGGCGCACGGACAGCTCTTGCCCGTGTCAAGACATACTGGGCAGAGATGAAGACCACCGTTGTTGCATCCCGAGATTCGGACAAAAGCCGAGTACCCTCCGAGCACTATTTTCAGGAAGTCCTTGAAGGCGCTCGTGTAATAGAGACGCAGTGCTCGAAGGATGCTATGTTCTGATAACATATGTAATTATAAAGCAATATTTTGATGAATTGTAGTAGCCTTTTATACTTGTGCCTTCAAGTATTTGGAACACCTCCTGTGCGGCCGTTTTAAGATATATATACAAAATCTGAAAGATTGCAGTCGTTGGCTTCAGCACCCACGCACATAGTGCGGGGGTGCTCGCAGAAGGCGCATTTTCACACTTAATCCAACGTCTTGGTCCTACAAAGGAGGTGATAGCGCAGCGAGCTAGGCAACCGGACTATAATGCTTTAACACTTTCATTTAGCCATAGGAGCTTGACAATGGGACTATTTAGGTAGCCCCTAGTGGCGACTGCGCTCGCCCGAATTCGGGGCGCGTATGTGCCTGGCCGGGAAACGGCCCTTCGTTAATGCGGAGGAATCCTACAGATTCCGGAGAGTCATCGAGTGGTTGACCAGTCTCACGCCATATCATCACAGTCGGTTTTCGGCTTTCTCTACTGAGGTGCTCGCCTGGCCGAACCAGGGCACAATCGCAGTAGTTCTCCTGGTGCCGCCTTAGCCGATAGAGCGGAATGTAAGGTGGCCGAACACAGGAGCCGGACAACCCAACATTTGACCAAAATCATGACTCAGAGCTGATGCATATAAGGCCAAACTCGCGACGCCGAACACTCCCTAAGGTATTCGGTCTTTATGAGAGCGGGCGAGGTAACGCTCTGAGGTATAAGCCCCTAGTGTCCAGGTACGCACAAGAATTCTGACATGGCCACATGTCAAGACGCCAGCCTCCTCCTTGGTCATAGAACCAGGGGATGTGTATCAACAAGAGACAGTAAAAAAGGTTTACGCAGGGTCTTAATCTGAAAAGAATCCTTGGAACGGGTCCCTACTGTACGTCTGCGCCCGTGTCTCCGTTGTGCCATATCCTAGACGGGCGCAGCACGACGTTCATCTGTAAAAAGAGAGCAACTAAGTTGAAAAAGGGGCGTGCCGAATAAAAGTTATATGAAATAAACAAAGTGTAAAGTAAAATATGAAAAATTGAGCTTTATTGTCTCTTATTTTATACGTGTGAAGCCCCTAGTGCAGGGGTATATGGCCACTAAGCCTTTATCAATGATACTTTTGTGCCGGACTCGTCTATCCGTGTCCGTGGTCTTAATGACCTGTTCCGATGTTCTGGCTGGTGAAGCCATTGTATTGTGGGGCTGTTAAAGCGGTCGCACAATCCTTCGCTTGGGGGAGGTGTTCTCACTGCTTCCCCTTTAAGGAGATGATGTCGCGTGGAGCGGGCATCTTAAGCGTAAGAGATGCATAATGCGGTATTGCATTAAAGCGGGCGAAAGCTTCGCGTCCCAGTAGTGCTTGATAGCGACTTGAGAATGGGACGATGTGGAAAGTCAGCTGAAGTTATCGGCAGAGCCGAAAATAACCACGATCCGGAGAAAACCCATGCAATGGGTGTCCGGACCTGGCGTTACTCCTTGAAAGGAGGTTTTGCTGTGGCGAATTCTTTTTGGGTCGATCCCCATGTGGCGGATTGAGTCCTGATATATCAGGTTGAGTCCGCTGCCACCGTCCATAAGGACATTTGAAAACTGGAGTCCGCCAATTATTGGATCAAGTACCAGGGTAGTCCAGCCTGGGTTCCTGACACTTCTAGAATAATCCAGATGATCGAAGATGATTGGTTTTGACAACCAGTGGCGGGATTCCTTTGGGATAGGCCGTGGGGCGCGTACCTTTATGGGCGCTGCATGTTTTGTTATGTGGAGTAAGTTTACTGTTTGTACTTCTTGTGGGAAATTCTTTTGTTTCCTGGTACTCTGCTTTTGGGGTTCGTCCTCGTCTTCGCTTGGTGTGTCGAGCCCCTTGTGTTCGGCGTTGAGTCTGCCGGATTGTTTGAAAACCCAACAATCTTTGTGGGTATGGTTAGCAGGCTTTCCGGGAGTGCTGTGTATTTGACATATCCTATCCAAGATTTTTTTTAGGTTGGATAGGTCGTCACTGTTATCTTGGAGGGGCGGCTTTTTCTGATTCTGTCATGAGCTTTTGAATCCAGCGTTAACTGCCGTGCTCTTCGGACTTTTTTCCTTAGTCCGGCGACGGTCCTTATTGTGTCGCGGTTTTCCGTTTCCATCCCTAGTTTCGGATGTACTTGGGTCACTGGTGCTGCATCTTGCCAACCAGCTGTCCTCTCCTGCGCAAAAGCGGGTCATGAGGCTTGTTAGTGCGGCCATTGTTCTTGGCTTTTCTTGGCCGAGGTGTCTGGCGAGCCATTCGTCTCGGACATTATGCCTAAAAGCCGCTAAGGCTTCAGCGTCCGGACAGTCGACTATCTGATTCTTTTTAGTAAGAATTCTATTTCAGAATTGCCGAGCTGACTCTCCGGGCTGTTGAGTTATGTGACTAAGATCGGCTGCATCCGGAGGGCGGACATTGGTCCCTTGAAAATTTGCTCAGAAAGCGTCCTTGAGCTCTTCCCAACTTCCAATTGTGTTTTCAGGAAGGCTTCTGAGCCAATGCCGGGCTGGCCCTTTAAGCTTGAGGGGTAAGTATTTTATGGCATGGAGGTCATCTCCTCTAGCCATATGTATGTGGAGGATATAATCCTCGATCCAGACTCCAGGGTCTGTTGTTCCATCATATGCCTCTATGTTTACGGGTTTGAATCCCGCTGGAAATTCATAATCCAGGACCTCATCGGTGAAACATAGGGGGGGTGTGGCACCCCTGTATTTGGGTGTGCCGGATTCTGATAATGGCTTTGTTGCATTGCTTACGAGAGCTTGCTTTCTTGGCCCGTAAATGGACCTGGCTGGGCCATGATGCGAATCCTTAAGTGGGTCGCATGCCGGCTTAAGTGCGGCGCTGCTTGCCGCTTTATGCTGGCCATGGGGTCGTCTATCCGACCGTGTGGCTTTCTCACTTTTGGAATGCGAGGGCTCTAAGGCCTCCTCGTCGAATTCAGGCAGTAGCTTTCTCTTCAGATAGCTTTTAGTGCGGTGACTGTCGCCGTATTTGTCTGCGGTATTGATTACTTTACTCCATCTGATCCTGAGTGCATCTTCCGCAGTTTTTAGCTTCCGCTTCTGCTTTTTCAGGCTGCGTGCGGTTGCAACGAGCCGTTTGTGGAGGTTCTTCTGCTTCGTGGGCTTGTCCGGCGTAGGGTCGTCCGGAATGCCATTTTCGCCGGGGGAGGGATGTTCGGTTTCTCTATCTGGGTTGTCCTGTTGGGACGGTTGCTCTAAGGCATGCTCGTCGTCTACCGGCTCATCCTGCTCTATGGTTGGGTCTTTATCGAGGTGGGGCTTGGGTCGGCGTTTACACCGACGCTTTGATTGTTTTTCGAGAGATCAATCCCTCTTTCCATCCCCGTTTTCCTCGTTGTTGCTTTCTTTAGGGGTATCCACCATGTACACATCATGAGATGAGGTGGCTGTCCAATGCCCTATAGGCGTTGGTTCTTGGTTGTCTCCTGCATCATCGTCCATACCGTTGATGTCTTCGGAGTCGAAGTCGAGCATGTCGGTTAAGTCGTCGACAGTGGCTACGAAGTGGGTGGTGGGTGGGTTTTGAATTTCTTCATCATCCGAATCCCATCCTTGCTGACCGTAGTCTGGCCAGGGCTCTCCTGATAAAGAGAGAGACTTTAGCGAATTCAGGATGTCGCCGAAGGGTGAGTGCTGAAAGAAGTCTGCGGCGGTGAACTCCATTATCGGTGCCCAATCGGATTCGATCGTCAGGGGCACGGGGGGCTCGGAGTTCGGAAAGGAATCCGGCTCCTCGGAGTCACGGGCCATGCGGAGTGCGGGGCTAGAGTTCGGCTCGATCGCCTCTGAGATCGCAGCCCCTGAGGCAGCGTCCAATCGCTGATCCTCGATCGGCGCAGTAGGCTCCGAGTCAATGGTCGGAACCGATGCGTGTGCGGCCTCCAAGGCGTTATTCGGCGGCAGAGCTATATCATGCCCATCGAGACAGTGCGGTGCGCTTGGCTGTGGCTCGAATCCGTCGAAGATCAAGTCCCCACGGATGTCAGCCGTGTAGTTTAGGCTTCCAAACCTGACCTGATGGCCAGGGGCGTAGCTTTTGATCTGCTCAAGGTGGCCAAGCGACTTGGCCCACAGTGCGAAGCCGCCAAAGACGAAGATCTGTCTGGGGAGAAAAGTCTCACCCTAGACTGCATCGTTGTTGATGATCGAAGGAGCCATCGGGCCTAAAGGCGACGACACGGAGGAACTCTCAATAAAAGCACCAATGTCGGTGTCAAAACCGGCGGATCTCGGGTAGGGGGTCCCGAACTGTGCGTCTAGGCCGGATGGTAACATGAGGCAGGGAACACGATGTTTTACCCAGGTTCGGGCCCTCTTGATGGAGGTAAAATCGTACGTCCTGCTTGATTAATATTGATGATATGGGTAGTACAAGAGTAGATCTACCACGAGATCAAGGAGGCTAAACCCTAAAAGCTAGCCTATGGTATGATTGTTGTATGATGAAGTTGTCCTACGGACTAAAACCCTCCAGTTTATATAGACACCGGAGAGGGTTAGGGTTACACAAAGTCGGTTACAATGGTAGGAGATCTTGAATATCTGCATCGCCAAGCTTGCCTTCCACGCCAAGGAAAGTCCTATCCGGACATGGGACGAAGTCTTCAATCTTGTATCTTCATAGTCGTGGAGTCCGGCTGAAGGTATAGTCCGGCTACCCGAACACCCCCTAATCTAGGACTCCCTCAATCATGTTTACTGTTTTAACCTCTGGTGGGAACTTCTTCTGTCCTCCGGCGTTTTGCTGGCGAGGTTCATCCTCATCTTCGCTTGGTGTCTCTTCCCCTTTGTGTTCGGCGTTTAGCTTACCGGCCTGCTTGAAGACCCAGCATTCTCGGTGGGTATGATTTGCAGGTTTGTTTGGGGTGCCGTGAATCTGACAGAGTTTGTCAAGAATTTTCTTTAGGCCAGATCGTCCTTCTCTGCTGCCTTTGAAAGGCTTTTTCCGCTGGCCTGGTCGGGAGCCCCTGAATCCGGCGTTTACTGCCGTGTTATCTGTGCTACCTTCTTTATTTTGACGCTTGTTTTTGTTGCATCGTGGTTTACCATTGCCATCCCTGACTTCGGATGTGCTTGGGTCGCTGGTGCTACTACGGCCCAACCAATTGTGCTCGCCCACACAAAAGCGGGTCATGAGGCTTGTTAGGGCTGCCATTGTTCTTGGTTTTTCATGACCGAGGTGTCTGGCGAGCCATTCGTCTCAGACGCTGTGTTTAAAGGCTGCTAAGGCTTTGACGTCCGGATAGTCGACAATTTGGTTCTTCTTGGTGAGGAACCTGTTCCAAAGCTTCCGGGCGAACTCTTCGGACTGTTGGATTGTCTGACTTAAATCGTCTGCATCCGGAGGTCGGACATAAGTCCCTTGAAAATTGGCCCGAAAAGCGTCCTCGAGCTCCTACCAACTTCCAATTGAGTTTTTGGGGAGGCTTTTTAACCAGTGTCGAGCTGGCTCTTTAAGCTTGAGGGGCAAGTATTTAATGGCATGGAGATCGTCTCCACGAGCCATATGAATGTGGAGGATGAAGTCCTCTATCCAGACTCCAGGGTCTGTGGTTCCGTCGTACGCCTCTATGTTCACCAGTTTGAATCCCTCTGGGAATTCGTGATCCAGCACCTCATCAGTGAAACATATGGGGTGTGCGGCACCCATGTATTGGGATGCACCATGGTGTTCGGGTGGTTGTAGTATTCGGTGTTGGTTGTGTACTATAGCACGCTTCCTAGATCCGTAGATGGATCTGGTGGCGCCGGATTTTTGGTGCAAGTTCTCATGTAAATCGTGTGTTCACTTGTGCGCGACCTTGTTACCCACTCCATCGCACTCACAAGGTGGTGGATCCGACTGGTTGGCCGTATCACTTTTTGGCTATTTTTATGGTAACTTCCACCATACTTTGTTACTTTGTTCCACTTGCTGTTGAGCGTATCTTGTGTGACCTTGGGCCTTTGCTTCTGTTTCTTCAGGCTCCTCGCAGTGGCAATAAGCCTTCTGCGGAGGTTGTCTTGCTCCAAGTGTGTTTCCGGGATGAAGCGTGCATCTTCGTCCGGACTATTTTCTTCCCTAGACGGGGATTGATGAGGCTTATCTTTGGCGTCATCGTGTTCGGATGTCGGATCCGTACTATGTTTGCGGTTCTCATCTCGATCATGTTCTGCCACCGGGATGGTGCAGTTGTCGTTTCTTCCGGAGTCGTGTGGACTATTATTTCCTCTTGCGCTGTTATCGCTGCTTTTGCTATGGCGGGACTTAGAGCGGCGCCGCTGACGTCGGCGCTTGGGTTGCTTGGAGGGTGCATCCTCCGCTGTCTCTTCGCCATTGCCCTCTTTGGGTGCATCCACCATGTATACGTCATGTGATGAAGTAGAGGTCCAGCGCCCTGTGGGCGGTGGTTCTTGTTCGTCCCTTGCATTGTCGTCCATACCGTCGATGTCTTCGGAGTCGAAGTCGAGCATGTCGGTTAAGTCGTCGACAGTGGCTACTAAGTGGGTGGTGGGTGGGCAGCGTATTTCTTCGTCGTTCGCATCCCATTCTAGCCGGACATATTTCGTCCAAGGTTCTCCTGACAGGGAGAGAGACCTTAATGAATTTAGCACATCTCCGAAAGGTGATTGCTGAAAGATATTCGCGGAGGTGAACTCCATGATCGGTGCCCCATCGGATTCGACAGGCACAGATGTAGGTGGCTCGGAGTCCGTGGCCGGAGATGAATCCAGTGATTCGGCGACACGGCTCTCGTAAGGGGTGAAGTCAGTATCTAGCTCTATCGCCACTGGGAGTGCAGCCTCTATGGTGGGGTCTATCCCTTCGCTCTCGGACAGTGCGATCTGCTCCGGATTAAAGGCCGGAGTAGCTGCGGATGCGATCTCCCGAACACTGTCCGATGGCAGAGTTATGTCTTGCTCGTCGCGACTGTGTGGCGCGTCCGGCATGGGCTCGAATCTGTCGAAGATCAAGTCTCCACGGATGTTGGCCGTGTAGTTCAAGTTTCCAAATCTGACCTGAAGGCCAGGGGCGTAGCTTTCGATCTGCTCCAGATGGCCAAGCGAATTGGCCCGCAGTGCGAAGCCGCCAAATACGAAGATCTGTCCGGGGAGGAAAGCCTCACCCTGGACCGCATCGCTAGCGATGATCGAAGGATCCATCAAGCCTTATGGTGACGAAACAATGGAACTCTCAATGAAAGCACCAATGTCGGTGTCAAAACTGGTGGATCTCAGGTAGGGGGTCCCGAACTGTGCGTCTAAGGCGGATGGTAACAGGAGGCAGGGGACACGATGTTTACCCAGGTTCGGGCCCTCTTGATGGAGGTAATACCCTACGTCCTGCTTGATTGTTCTTGATGATATGAGTATTACAAGAGTTGATCTACCACGAGATCAGAGAGGCTAAACCCTAGAAGCTAGCCTATGGTATGATTGTATGTTGTCCTACGGACTAAAATCCTCTGGTTTATATAGACACCGGACAGGGCTAGGGTTACACAAGGTCGGTTACAAAGGAGGAGATATACATATCCGTATTGCCTAGCTTCCCTTCCACGCCAAGTAGAGTCCCATCGGGACACGGGACGAAGTCTTCAATCTTGTATCTTCATAGTCCAACAGTCCGGCTGTCCGGAGACCCCCTAATCCAGGACTCCCTCAGTTAATAAGACCTGTAGTTTCAAGAAGAAGGGCAAAGGGAAGAAGGGGAAGTTCAAGAAGAATGGCAAGCAAGTTTCTGCTCAGGTGAAGAAGCCAAAGTCTAGACCTAAGCCTGGGACTGAGTGCTTCTACTGCAAAGGGACTGGTCACTGGAAGCGGAACAGCCCCAAGTATTTGGCGGATAAGAAGGATGGCAAAGTTAAAGGTATATTTGATATACATGTTATTGATGTGTACCTTACTAATGCTCGTAGTAGGGCAGGGGTATTTGATACTGGTTCTGTTGCTCATATTTGCAACTCGAAACAGGGGTTACGGATTAAACGAAGATTGGCTAAGGACAAGGTGACGATGTGCGTGGGAAATGGTTCCAAAGTCGATTTGATCGCCGTCAGCATGCTACCTCTACATCTACCTTCGGGATTAGTTTTAGACATGAATAATTGTTATTTGGTGCCAGTGTTAAGCATTAACATTATATCTGGATCTTGTTTGATGCGAGACGGTTATTCATTTAAATCAGAGAATAATAGTTGTTCTATTTATATGAGTAATATCTTTTATGGTCATGCACCTTTGATGAGTGGTCTATTTTTATTGAATCTCGATAGTAGTGATACACATATTCAAAGTACTGAAGCCAAAATATACAAGTTTAATAATGATAGTGCAACTTATTTGTGGCACTGCCGTTTAGGTCATATTGGTGTAAAGCGCATGAAGAAACTCCATGCTGATGGACTTTTGGAATCACTTGATTATGAATCACTTGATGCTTGCGAACCATGCCTCATGGGCAAGATGACTAAGACTCCGTTCTCCAGAACAATGGAGTGAGCAATGGACTTGTTGGAAATAATACACACTGATGTATGCGGTCCGATGAGTGTTGAGGCTCGCGACGGGTATCGTTATTTTCTGACCTTCACATATGATTTGAGCAGATATGGGTATATCTACTTGATGAAACATAAGTCTGAAACATTTGAAAAGTTCAAAGAATTTTAGAGTGAAGTGGAAAATCATCATAACAAGAAAATAAAGTTTCTATGATCTGATCATGGAGGCGAATATTTGAGTTATGAGTTTGGTCTTTATTGAAACAATGCGGAATAGTTTCGCAGCTCACGCCACATGGAACACCACAGCGTAATGGTGTTTCCGAACGTCGTAACCGCACTCTATTAGATTTGGTGCGATCTATGATGTCTTTTACTCATTTACCGCTATCGTTTTGGGGTTATGCTTTAGAGACGGCTGCATTCACGTTAAATAGGGCACCATCTAAATCTTGTGAGACGACACCATATGAACTGTGGTTTGGCAAGAAACCCAAGTTGTCATTTCTTAAAGTTTGGGGTTGCAATGCTTATGTGAAAAAGCTTCATTCTAATAAGCTCGAACACAAATCGGAGAAATGTGTCTTCATAGGATACCCAAAGGAGACTGTTGGGTACACCTTATATCATAGATCTGAAGGCAAGATATTCGTTGCTAAGAATGGATCCTTTCTAGAGAAGGAGTTTCTCTCAAAAGAAGTGAGTGGTAGGAAAGTGGAACTTGATGAGGTAATTGTACCTTCTCCCGGATTGGAAAGTAGTTCATCACAGAAATTAGTTCTAGTGATTCCTACACCAATTAGTGAGGAAGCTAATGATGATGATAATGAAACTTCTGATCAAGTTACTACTGAACCTCGTAGGTCAACCAGAGTAAGATCCGCACCAGAGTGGTATGGTAATCCTATTCTGGAAGTCATGTTACTTGACCATGACGAACCTATGAACTATGAGGAAGCGATGATGAGCCCAGATTCCATGAAATGGCTTGAGGCCATGAAATCTGAGATGGTATCCATGTATGAGAACAAAGTGTGGACTTTGGTTGACTTGCCCGGTGATCGACAAGCAATAGAGAATAAATGGATCTTCAAGAAGAAGATCGATGCTGACGATAATGTTACTGTCTACAAAGCTCGACTTGTTGCGAAAGGTTTTTGACAAGTTCAATGAGTTGACTACGATGATACCTTCTCACCCGTAGCGATGCTTAAGTCTGTCCGAATTATGTTAGCAATTGCCGCATTTTATGATTATGAAATTTGGCAAATGGATGTCAAAATTGCATTCCTTAATGGATATCTTAAAGAAGAGTTGTATATGATGCAACCAGAGGGTTTTGTCGGCCCAAAAGGTGCTAACAAAGTGTGCAAGCTCCAGCGATCCATTTATGGACTGGTGCAAGCCTCTCGGAGTTGGAATATACACTTTGATAGTGTGATCAAAGCATATGGTTTTACACAGACTTTTGGAGAAGCCTGTAGTTACAAGAAAGTGCGTGGGAGCTATGTAGCATTTCTAATATTATATGTGTATGACATATTATTGATTGGAAATAATATAGAATTTCTGGATAGCATAAAAGGATACTTGAATAAGAATTTTTCAATGAAATACCTCGGTGAAGCTGCTTATATATTGGGCATCAAGACCTATAGAGATAGATCGAGACGCTTAATTGGACTTCCACAAAGCACATACCTTAATAAAGTTTTGAAGAAGTTCAAAATGGATCAGTCAAACAAAGGGTTCTTGCATGTGTTACAAGGTGTGAAATTTAGTCAGACTCAATGCCCGACCACTATAGAAGATAGAGAGAAAATGAAAGTCATTCCCTATGCCTCAGCCATAGGTTCCATCATGTATGCAATGCTGTGCACCAGACCCAATGTGTGCCTTGCTATTAGTTTAGCAGGGAGGTACCAAAGTAATCCAAGAGTGGATCACTGGACATCGGTCAAGAACATCCCGAAATACCTGAAAAGGACAAAGGATGTGTTTCTCATTTATGGAGGTGACAAAGAGCTCGTCGTAATAGGTTACGTCGATGCAAGCTTTGACACTAATCCGGATGACTCTAAGTCACAAACCGGATATGTATTTATATTTAATGGTGGAGCTTTTAGTTGGTGCTACTCAAAGCAGAGCGTCGTGGCAGGATCTACATGTGAAGCGGAATACATAGCTGCTTTGGAAGCAGCAAATGAAGGAGTCTGGATGAAGGAGTTCATATATGATCTAGGCACTACAAAAGAAAGACACATCCGTGACATTTTGGGCCAGACAAAATTTTTTCTGTCATGGTTATGACACTTCTATAACGATAATTGTGACAAAACCCGGTATCATCATAGATGTGGTGGGGTCCTACTTCTATGAAAAAATCATGACAGAAAATGGGCTTTTCGTCCTGGGCAGGCCGGAGACACAGCTACATGACATTCTTTGGGCCGTCCATGACGGAAAAACCCATGGTAGAAGCGAGGGCGAGGAAAATATCGGGGGAGTTCCCGGTTACGGTGGGTGGACGGGGGCCGAGCGATGCGCTTTTCTCTCGTACGTACGCGCGCGTGTGCGACGCGTTGCGCTCTACCTGAACCCGAGTGAGGCGTTGGGCTCTAACTGAACCCGAGCGATTGCACTAGCTATGTTACCGAACCCGAGCGATCGATCCCTTGCTGTTAACTGAACCCGAGTGATTCATTCGTTACTGTTGCTAACTGAAGCCGATCGATGCTGCTCTGGATGAACAGTGAGCGTTGTTGGGGGGGTGGATGAACATTTCCAAGTGGGGGTGGATGAACAGGACCACGTGGTGTTGCCGCTGGATGAACAGGACCCCGATCGAGCCGGTTGGGGGGTGGATGAACAAGACCCCATGGAGGGCTGGATGAACAGGACCCCGTGGGGGGCTGGTTGAACAGTAGACGGTGGAGGACTGGATGAACAGTAGCCTATTGAGGGGTGGTTGAACATGACCCCATGGAGAGGGCTGGTTGAACAGAAGCCGGTGGAGGAGCGCGTGGTGGAGGCTCGATGAACAGGAGCCCGTGGATGAACAGTCATAGGTGGAGGCTAGAGCAGGTCGATGGTGGATGAACAATAGCCCGTGGAGGCTGGAGGATGATGACGGTGGAGATGAACAGTATCCCGTGGAGTCCCATTTTGCGGTGTGCCACACCCCTCCCGATGAACATGACTCCCTTTTGGACCGTAGCACTCCAATACAAGTCCATTTCCTCCGTTTTGCGGTACGCCACACCCCTCCCTGATCAACAGGACCCCGTTTCGACCGCAGGAGGTCCGTTTCCTCCGTTTTGCGGTACGCCAGACCCCTCTTGATGAACAGGATCCCATTTCGCCCGTGGCCGGTCGAAAACAAGGCCGTTTCCTCCATTCTGTGGTACGCCAAGCCTCGTTTCCATCGGCTATTCCGTCCAAGGCAGTTGGCTCCCAATGAATAGCACGTGTTCCATTGCCTCCAATGAACACGACGCATTCCGTTGCCTCCCCATGAACACGACGACGACCTAGTTTCTCCATTCCAACCCAGCCATGTATACGAGCCATGGCCGTATGTATGCGCGAGTAGGCGTTCGAGACCCCGCCCGTATGTATGTACGTGGCTGTATTTTTTGGCATGTGGCTGTATGTAAGTGTACATAGTTTAGACGGGACAGCCTAAACTGCTACATGGGGGGCTCTACTATGACACGTGCCGCTACTTACTCGGCCACGGTTCATCGTTGCAAAGGGACTGATCGACCAGTATGTACGTACATGTTCACGACTAGAATGACAACGCTACGTATGCTTCGACCAGGTGCGTCCCGACTATCAGGCACTTCCTTGCATGTGAAGATGTAGCTAGTATGTACGTACACGTTCGCGACTAGAGTGACAACGCTACGTATGCTTCGACTAGGTGTGTCCCGACTATCAGGCACTTCCTTGCGTGCGAAGATGTAGCTAGTGCGAAGATATAGCTGGTGCATCCCAGTAGTTAGGGGGAAATGTTTTTCTTGCGAAATACGGTGGCCCATCCGGTGGGTCCTTGCTATCAGGTGGAGGAATCATTATTTTCTGAGTAATAAGGAGGCACTTCCTTGCTGCAACCGTGGACCTAGCTGTCAGCCTCTCCACGTACAGTACTCTTTCGATGGAAGTCGTTCCTTGACCACGTTGGCCATGCCGCGCCGAGAGCACCAGGGCGATGGACAACGACAAGGCCTAGGAAGGGGACGACGTGGAGCCGGGGAAGACATGGCAGTGGATGCCCACGTGGAGAGGAGTACGAGGGTTCACTGGTTCGGCTTCCGTGTGAGGCTGCCGTCGCCGCAGGGCCTGGCCAGCGATGGGAGTAGTAGGGGCGGTGAGGCCTCCGCGGCAGCACAGCCGTCCATGGGAGGCAAGAGCATGCGGTGGTTTGGACAGCTGGAGCAAGAAAATCAGAGGTTGAAGAAGCAGGACGACTGTTGGATGTTAACAATCCAACGGTCACTAGTGATAGAATCATTTGTTGACTAAGTTGACAAAGCCCTCCGTGCGCGTCAACTTAGTAGGCCCACAAGTCAGGCTCCCACTATGGTGGGTCCCAGCTAGCAGGGGGAGTATTCATTTTTTTGTGCGTAATAAGGAGGCACTTCCTTGCGTGCGAAGATACAGGAGGTGGGTCCGAGCTGTCAGCGGGAGTATTCATTCTTTTTGGTGTAATAAGGAGGTAAGTACTTGCTTGCGTGCGGCCATGGACCATGTGGGTCCCAACTGTTAGCCTCTCCATGTACATCCCTCTTCCGATGTTGTCGTTTGTTGACAACGTTGACAATGCCGTGCCGAGAACACTAGCGCGATGGACGACGGTGAGACCCAGGAAGGGAATGTCCCGGAGGCGGCGAAGCCACAACATTGGAGGGATGTGGGTGAGTAGAGGGATGACCTGGCCAGTGGTGGGAGTAGTAGGGGGATGTGAGGCCTGCGCGGCAGCAGGCGGTCCCACCGGCGCTAGATTTGGCGGCTGGAGCAGGAAGATCAGAGATTGAAGAAACACGACGGCCGTTGGATTGACATCCAATGGTTACATCTGCTAGAATCATTTTTTTGACATATATAATAAGTAAAAAAATATTGCATACGCATCAACTTAATAGGCCCACAAGTCAGACCATTCCCTATTTTTTAAATAATTTTTATATAGCTCATTGCGACTTCTTGTGTAATTTATTGCAGTCCGTTTTGTTGTTGGCCAGGGCCAGCGTTAAAAAATTAAACAAAATTTCGCATATTTCTATGGGTTCCAAACTATTTTTATTACTGAAATGTCGAGCCAGATTTAAAGTACTTTGAAGATATATTTAAATTAGGTTAAATCTGAGTGAAACAGGAATCTGAAAATGTGAAAAAAAATCAGAAATTAAAAAGAGTTGCAGCCCATCAGGGTTCCAAACTATATTTGTTTTTATATTTACAACCCATTTCATATTACTTTCAAGATTTCCAGGCGTCTTGAAAGAGTTGCAGCCCATCAGGGCGTAGAAAAATAAGTAGGCCTGTATTGGGTATTCTTTAGAAAAAAATAAAATAGGCTCATTTTCACAAAGAAAAAATAGTTGGGCTGGTCATATGGTGAACATAAAATATAAGACTGGGCTAGATGGGCCACAACCCAGTTGAAACCCTGCTCCGTCTCTACAATAACAAAAAAAAATGCTGCTTGAGCAGCTAGGTCCCAGGTGTCAGCCGATCTTGTGGTGATGTTCTCTTGTCTATTGACTATATACGCTGACAATGTCATGGGTCCCAGATGTCAGGAAACCACTAGGAGGAAGCATTTTCTTTTTCCATACGCTGACAATGGAGTATATATAACAAAAAAATGAGGAAATTCCTTGCGTTCGGCCATGGACATGGTGGGCCCTTACTGTCATCCTCTCCCCGTACAGTCCTCTGTCGATTCCTGTTGTATGTTGACCATGTTGACAATGCAAGAGCGTGGCGCCACGGCGAGTGCACCAAAGCGCGTGGAGGACGACGGCGAGGCCTCAGATGTCGGTGTTAAATATTTAGGAGACGGTGGGGCGGCGATGCGTGTGCTGAGGCACAGCCAGCCGTGGGAGGCAGAAGCAGGCGGCCCCACCGACGCTGGTTTGGTTTTTGCGGCTGGAGGAAGACATGACTTAAGAAACACGACAGACTGTAAAAGCAACAGGAGTACTTAACAATCTTAACTGAAACCAGTAGGGGCACTTAACAACCATAGTTGAAAGCAGTATGAGTACTTATACAGGTTCAACCGTACAAAACACGCCTCGAACAGTGCTACTTTGCCTACAATTAACCAAGCGTTAGGGTGCCAAGCCCCAGGACAAGGCCCATGCGCCACCCCGCGCATCCACAACCTTCTGAAAGCGGCTTCATCTCGCAATGTGGTCAATAAACAGTATATTTGCTTTAGATCCATGGAAAAGTAGGAACATAATCTTCTGTCCTATTCTCCAAGATGGACGGGCCTTCATTATTTGAGACCACCCATGAATAAGTATATTTTCACCTCCAAGGGGAATGGAGTAGGTCGACATAAACATCATGTTGTGACCAAGCGCAAGTCTGACCCGACCATGGTCAGGCATCTGCATAGGAACAATAGAACTGGGCAGTTTCCTTTTAAAGAAGATCACAGCTGTAAAACTGTGTATAAGAAAGAGTTTATGAACAACATATATAACAGAAAACAGCTCGTACCATAAGTTTCTCGACACAGTTGGACCTGTTCAATGAGTGCAGCAGTGGCACACATATCCCTCGTGGCCTTCCACCATTGAAACACCCCTCAAGGACCTCAAGACGATTAATAAAGTGTAGGAACTTGTGGATGTCATCCCAGTCAACTTTAGTGCCATCAGTAACAGCCGAGTTCTTACAGAATAACAAACGAGTAGCCTGCTTAACTCTGAAAAAACCTACACGTGCCACCAATTATAAGAAAATATTAGTTAGAAGTAGCATCTTCGTGAGAAATTCGTTGCTACTTCTAAACTTAAATTGTGATTAGTTAGATATAATAGGTGGATTAAGAAGTAATCGGGGCAACAATCAAGAACTAGATACAAAACTAACATGGATGAACAATTGGAACGACGTCAGGGTGGAAGATCACAATGAAGATGAGACCAGGTTCTGCTATTTCCATCAACATTCGTGCGCCAACTTTCAGTCTGTAACACTTGAGAAAGTTTATCCAAGTTCAGCCATAAATAAGCAGCGATCTTCTTGGTTCATGAACCCAACTCGAAACTTATATCCATGGCTTTTCTTCACTGTGACCATAAAACTAGTGTATTCAGTTATGGCAAGGCCGAGCATCTTGAGTACATGTGTTCTGGCAGAGCAAGGAATGCACTGCAGAAAAAATAATATGAGAACACAATGTATTCCCTATCCAAATCTAGAAATAATTTCCTCCTTCACGTCAGTGTTGACCATGGTACTAGTACCTTTTATCCGAATATAGCAATCCAAATTTCCAAATTAGTTGACAGCATGTTCAAAAAACCCCACCCTCCCGGATGGAAAAGAGGATTCTAAGAACATACTATGCATGTTTTAAAATCCTGTGTTAGGATGAGAGGGAACAAGTGTGGCGTCTCGCCGAGGGCGCAGCAACCTGTAGGGTCCACGCACTTTGGGCACTGCAAATGAAACACACTAGATTCGGTAGAAAGAAAAATACATCAACGGCGGCATCTGCCATCCTAGGATTACCTGCGACCAAGGGACTTGGATTTATCGGGGATGGATGAAGAATTCGTACCAGGTTCTCCATGAGAAAACCCTATGCAATCGCCGAGCGGGGTTTTTTATCTAAACAAGCAGACGAGGGAGAAGGGGATTCAGGCCCAGTGAAATATTGCCGCTTCGTCTGTCTAGCTTACTGCTAAAGCTAGAAAGGTGGGCGTTTTTGTGATTTGATGGCTCATTGGGCATTACTGCGGCGCTACGACCGGGGTGTGTCTATTGTGCAACTGTGCACTCTAATTTGGTGTATATGACACGTGGACCCCGTTGCCGGATGCCACACATGTCAGCGAAAGGAAGTTGAAAGACAGGAAAAACTAGTTACACATAAATATATTTTTGACAGAGAGATACTCCCTCTGTAAAGAAATATAAAAATCTTTTATATCACAACTTTATACATAAGAAAAATCAAGGGGAATATATATAACATATATAATTATAAAAATAGAGTTTTTTAACACGGTATAGATGAGTTGGTGATTATGGCGTGCCTGCCATCCTGCAATATAGGTCGTCCGATTTATATCTGACAGATAGGAAGGAAACTATGGAAACTTTGCAAAACGGTACCCACACACCTCTCCACATTTGCAAATAAGGCCTTCCCTTGTTCATCCTATTCTCTTACAAGATAAAATACTCATACAAATGCATCTTGATGTTACGTGCAACGCACGGGCATTATGGGGGTTCAGCTGAGAATATAATACTCAGACAGGCTCACGGTTCTAGACTTTGGGCCACAGGCCGGTGGGCCTACATGTTTGGGGGCCCATGTGTTCTACCTCAGCGCTTTTCATATTGCAAGCAATCGGCACGGTGCCGGTTTTAGATGCGTCGCAAGGCGAATACACAAAATTGAGTAAAGCACGGCAACTGTTAGAATGAAATCGAACGACAGTTCCTAACCAGCAATCAGAGTTGCAATTCTGTCAACGGTATACCATGTGATAAATAATACTGTCGTACTACTTATACACACATGACACTTGTTTCACCATGCCATATTATTACATCAAAATCTCTTAGAGGATAGATCAGTTCGGCAGTTGCGTGCTGCTACTAAAGAATTTCAAAGTTGATTGGACCAGCTCTCCTTGCTGAGAAAGTTCGATTTTGACATCATCCCCTACCGCAAGATATGATTTAGATCTAAACCTTGACCATCCTTTAGCATCAATTATCATGCGACCATCCTTTGTACTTACGGTATATTGAGCAGGTTCATTCACACCAAGGCTGCGCACGGTAAGAGAAACTTGGCCACAGTCGCCCGGATTGTTGAACGACTCCCTCATTGCTCTAGGAATTCTCTGTTTGCAAACAAGAAGACATACACAAACGGTTAGATCAACAAAGTGAATCATGTTAAACAACATGGGAAGAGAAAATAATGAAGCACCTGGGCGGCCAATGCTTACCAAGAAGGTGGACATGTTGGTTTTTGTAAGGAATTTGGTATATGAAGTGCGAACTACAGCCCAGTCTGTTGCGGGTGCAACTGCTCGTTCCGTTGCCACTGCACGGGCTGGAGCAGATGCAAGTGCAAGTGTTGGTGCAGGTGTCGAAGACATTTCTGGTGCCCATGCCGGTGCGACTGGTAGTGCCGCTGCTGTTGCCGGAGATGGTGATCCTTGTAGAGCTGGTGCCGGTGTCAGAGCAGTTGCCGGTGTTGATGCCCGATCCTTCGGTAGATGAGCCTGATCCGCTGACACGGTCGGTGCCCAATCCTCAGCTGGATTAGACTGAGCTGTTGCTGCTATCAGTGCTAGAGCAACTGCCGGTGCTCGATCCGTTGCTGAAGGTGGTACCAATGTGCAAGACTGCGGCGATCGCGTCTGGTCTGCTATGACCACCTTTCTAACTTGAGTAGGCTCCGTGACCGTGATCCGATATTTTTCTTCATTTCTTTTAAATGCGAGAAGGACTAATTGTGGTGTGTTTGTTAAACCAAACTGCAGTCCATTATAGGGCAGCTTGTACTCAGACAACATACTGATCCAATTTTTTCCAGTAATATAAGTGATGGACAGTGCCTTCGTTACTGACACGACATAGGAAGTGAAACCTGCAAAAATATCCATCGTAGAGCAAACCAAATGGTTTATTCCGTGATGAATGTCACATGGCAAAACCTGCATCATAAAATTGCAGCAAAATAAAGAAAACATGACACTAAATCAATAAGATTTAGACAGTAAATCAATAAGATTTACTTGATGTGACACGAATCCTTACCAGGAAATCACTATGTTGAAGTACTAAACAGAAGATTGATTGTCCAACTACGCGTGGCATGCAGGGCCCCCGCCTACTCCCATAAGCAGGACAATCCAGAGGTCGTGACAAATCGTATGGAGCGAACATCCATGGGACTGGAAATCCTGGTGGGTGCGATAAACTCTGCAATGCATACAGATATTGGAGTGTAACAATAATTGGTAAACAGTCCTCACAAAAAAGATGATTTTGATACTTCAAAATATGCAGACTGAATTGAGTGGACAGACATTAACATAGACTGTTCTCAGGACTCACCACACACCAAAAGCAGCAGTACTAAAGAATACAGGGTTCACAAACACAAATCAAGTACTGACAAATAGTACTTACTACAGACAAGCAAAGTTGCTATAATTAAACTCTGCAGACTATTTCCTGCCACCGACCTACAGGGTGAACCCCGCATAACTGACTAGGCCATGGACTTCGTGAGGGATGTCTACCTGCACCATCACCATCTCTTCAACCTTGGAGAACCTAACAGACTGGTCTTTCAACTCATAAACATGATGATGAAGACATGCCGCATCAGATTTGTCGGGAAGCTTTACAAGAACCACACCCTTCGTAATCGAAGGCACATCCAGGAAAAGTTTAGCAGTAGAACTCATCCTCAGGTCTTCCAGTTCACACGACATGACTTTGAGAACTTCATCTCCACCGCGGACCTGGTTCTAATTCAAACAGAAACCCGATATTTTATTACTACCTCTGTTCAGAAATATAAGATGATATTCGATATTTTACTCCATATATGACTACATATACATCAGAAATGAGTGAACAAAGACACTAGAACATGTCATCAAAGGCAGGAGAGCAGAGGGATTATTTGCAATATCCATAACACAAGTTACTGAGGTAAATATACCCTCTTCAAAGGTAGCATTGATTTTCATAAAGTAGTTGAAAGTAATCTATAAGAAATCAGTGTCAACCTCTCGCATGTTTTTTTCAAAAGAGGAATTTAGAACCGTCATTTGGCACACAAAAATCACATGCAAGATCACCTAGAAAGTTGTACTACTAGTACTAGTACTGCGTGTTAGATGAAAAAACACGATCAAATCGAGAAAAAGATCGTCAAGAAGAGATATTACCTGGACTTGCTTAACGAGGGATCCCGGAGAGGGTGTCTTGGACAGGGCGATGGCTTTGAGCTTGTCTTCGGTAGTCTCGGTTGGGTGCTTGCGCTTCTTCGTACAATGAGCCTCGACGGTGTTGGCCAGAGCCATAGACATCACTTCGGACGGTGCTCCAGCATCCATCAAGAAACTATCAAATAGAAATAAAAGAAAAGAAACCATAATCACAAACCCAAAAGAAGAACATACAGGGAGTTATAGGATCGGTCTCGGGGTTGCAAGATCGGGCCTTGGCCAGAATCAACACCATTGATGCGCTCACCTTTCCTCCTTTGGGAGAGAAGAACAATGGCAGAAGTAGGTTGGGGGTTTTCTTGAAGAAATGGGGAACAAAATGAGGGAGAAGCGAGTGGGAGTTTTCTTCAAGAGAGGAAATTGAGAGAGAAGAGTGAGATGATGGTTGCTTCATCCGTCCAACTTACTGCTGGAAAGGAGGGGGTTTTGTGATTTGACGGCTCATTGGGCATTACTGCAGCGCTTCGATCAGGGTAGTCTACCGTGCAGTTGGGCACTCTACTACGGAGTAATTTAGTGCATGGCTGGTGGACCCCGATGATGGCTGTCCCGCACATCGGCAAAAGTGAGTAGCAAGGTTCTCGACGATCGTCGAGGAGGATTCGCACGGTAGAGTGTGTCCACTATTTTTCTGAAGAAAAAATGATTACAACAAGTGTTTCCACTCTTACAATGGAGGAGTGCGAAACACAGCAGCCACTTGAACATACATGGTGCTCCTACTACTAGGCATGTGCAGTGGTTCAAACGTCAGTACTACATAATCTTGTTGCTAGAGTAGTAAGATATGACGACAACAAATGATGTTGTGCGTATGTCAACTATATGAAGAGTAATGTAACATAGTACCGCTTTTTCGACTGTCCGGTTGAGAGTGAATGGTGAAATCAATGTTAACAGAACTAGGTCTATAGCGCATAGAGAGTATGGTGCTACAGTACTCTACGAAACATGAACCATATGAAGCACGAATCGGTGTTAGAAAGGGTGTATGAAGGGTGCACGGGATGGGAGCAAAAGTTCCCTTCTCGACCCACTTTTGGGTGTTTGGCAGAGTGCATGAGTCCACACTAGTAGGTTAACACAAATACATGAAGAGGGAACAATATATTGAGATGAGAATGCAACCAAACACACCCAGCTACAGTGACCGATCAACACCGTCTGAGTTTGATCCAACGGTCATGCTGCGCAGAGACATGGACATGCCCATGCAGAGGATGCCTAAACACCACCGAAGTCCCTCTGCTTCTCGAGGCGCACACCGTTGGTGATGGAGGGTGCAACCGCCTGCAGAGCCTGCTCCCGGTCGACGGGAGCCAGCTCGTCGAAGACGGCGTCCAATGGCACGAATGGATTCCAGTGACGGAGCCCTGAGAGGATTCGTCCGGCAACGGCGACGGCAGCCCACAACCCCTCCTTGTCCAGCTCCGCCCCCACCATCGCGCAGAGACGGCTCAGCTCCTCGGAGATATAGGTGAAGAAGGAGACCAGGTCAGGAAGCCGCAGCTCGTTGAAGTCGACAGGATGGTCGAACGGGTTTAGCCTAACGGCCGGCATGGTCGCGCTGGGACGACGGTAGGCATCATGCAGCCGCAACACGTGTGTGCCAACTTGGTCCACCAAGTGGCTGAGGCGATCCTGGACCCCGTCACGATCGACCCGCTTGTGCTCCATCCAGCTCCCCTGACGGCCTATCATATCTCCCTCTTTCCGCAGCAACGCCGCCGATGCCTCGAGCATCTTTGTGGTGGAAGCCTGCCGCTTTTGAAGCTCCGTGAACTCCCGCACATAACGGAGGAGCATGGCGCTCCTCTCCTCCTTGAGCTCACGGAGCTCCACGTCCTTGGCCCTGAGCTCCGCATCCTTGGCCTGGAGCTCCTGTGTTAGGTGCCTCACCTCAGACATCGTGATCTACTGCGCCGCCATGGCACCAGGTAGAAGCAATGGGGAGAGGAAGCAAAGGGGGCGAAACGGCTGAAAGGCAATGCAATCTGCGGGAAGGCATAGGGAGCCAGCCGAGGAGTGGGGTGAATCTTTTGGTTTTCACCATGGGAAAACACCAGTCAACGACTTTTCACATCAGCGAGCAGTGGGTTTTACAGGTGGAGTCATCGTTACTAATTGTTGTCGCGCCTGCTCCCGTCAATCAAAAAATTAAAAATGCCTCCACGCCTGCTCCCGTTAATCAAAAAATTAGAAATCCTGTCGCGCGTGCCGCACCCAAAGACCAGAGCAACGCCGGGATGGATATTTAAATTTACTTGCCGACAAGGATATAAAAGAAGGGGTGAAAAAACAAATGTGGCGGCGGCCTAGCTAATCGGCAGCACTATCCCAACTAGCTAACCACCGTGCTTCACTGATGTACTCGGCGGGAAAGGTGGTCTTTCGTGATTTGACGACTCATTTAGTTGCTTCGGAGCTACGACCGAGGAGGACCCAGAAAACATGTGGTAGGGTGTCCCACGTCTCGGCAAGGAAGAATATATGTGTGCACCACTGGGAGGACCCCGAAACCGCGCGGTAGGGTGTGCCATGTCTCGGCACGGAGGAAAAATGTACGTGTAAAATTATACTATATCAGACGTACTGCCTATGGTTCGACCTTGAGGCCCAGCTAGTCGGCCGAAAACACCCCACTAGCCACATAGCTTCATCATGCTAATGTGGCACGGAGGATAGGTGTGGTTAGCTCCGTCTCGACCAGCCACAACGTATCTTGTTCTAGGCGATTCTTCTATTTTCCAAACTTTTTTTAGTTATAATAACACCACGGCAAGCTAGCACCGCTCTGCGTGGGTGCCCGTGCGTCTAAAGGTTGGACAATGGAGAGGAGAGAGAGATCGCAAACCTCGGACCCACTAGTAAGTGAGTCAATGGTCATGTACATGTTGACGAGCCACTCCCTCTACTCTAGTCAACGTAATATTGTATAAAATCAAGTTATGGGATAAAGCCAACAACCGTTGTTGTCTCAGGCTATCGACTTACGCTTTGTAGTCCAGGTTGCCAGCTCGAATCTCGTCTTTCAGATTTGTTAGTTTTAGGTCCAAATTTGATCAATGACAAGTGGGACCCCCGTGTGTTGTTTTGATATTTCAGTGTAGGATGGTTTTTTTAAACAAACATTTTGCGCCGTTGGACAAGTAACAGCACGAGTTACACTTATTTTGTAAGTTTACGAACAAAAATGATAGCGGCATAGAATATCACATCCACCCCGCAGCTTAGATGCTACGGTGATATGAGTTTTTACATCATTGGAAGTGAGATCCAATGGCTTGGGAGTAGTCTTTGTAATTATGCGCAATTTCCAAACTCTCTAAAGGTTTTTTTGCAAATAAAACATTCAGGCCTCGTGTGTGTCACTACATCTTGGATCCAACGGCTCCCCATTGCTCATATTAGGTGCTCCATGTAGCTTAATTAGCCAATACGGTGATACGAGCATCTAGGTCGTATGATCTGTGATCGGATGCCACATGCGTAGTACTTGTACTTTCCGTGCAATTCCCAAACTCTCTCAGGCCTATATTGCAAAAACATTCAAACCTCCTACTGTGAGCCATTAGATCTCCATGAACTTGTATCACCATAGAATCTATGATGCGGGGGCACATCATATTCTCCCGTGCGAGAAAACATCAGGTGCTCTCGCAGCTTGGACGCTACAGTGATATGAGCTTCGAGGTCGTTTGATCTGAGATCCAATGGCATCTGAGTAGTCTTTGTGCTTGTAAGCAGTGGCCGAACTCTTTGGGGGGCTTTTCTGCAAAAAAACATTCGAAGCACCGACGAGTTGTTGGGTCACAAATACAACGGCTCCGAAGAGATTGTATCACCAAAATCTATGGTGTGGTAGCACATGATATTCTTACATACAGGAGAATATGTTGTCCTCCTTCATCTTAGATGCTATGGTGATACGAGCTTCGAGGTCGTTGGATATGGGATCCAAGGGCATCTGAGTAGTTTTTGTACAAATTGTGTGCAATTCTCAAACTCATCAAGGTTTCATGTAAAAATATTAAGACATCCTGTGAGCTGCTATATCTCAGATCTACAAGATCCAATGAACTCGTATCAGTATATAGCATCTAAGGTGTGGGAGCACATGATATTCTCCTGGGGAGGAGGGGGTGTAGAACCAATCGGTGTTTGGGAGGGTGGGGACAAATATAATCTAAACAATCCTAAACACAGCTTCACAATTTTATCTAAGGTCGAGGGGTTAACCCCCAACAATCTACATAGCTCCTCCTAAACACAACATTTGCATGTACTGTAGCACTAGACTTAATATTCATGTTTCAGTTTCCTATTCATTTTAAATATTGAATTGAGGACCATGCATGTCTTACATTTTACTCCCTTCATTCCTAAATATTAGTCTTTTTAGAGATTTCAAGTGGATTGCCACATATGGATGTATATAGACATATTTTAGAGTGTAGATTCACTCATTTTGCTCCATATGTAGTCACTTTTTGAAATCTCTAAAAGACTAATATTTAGGAACAGAAGGAGTATTTTTGAATTCGTGTCAGACATGCATGGTTTTGAACAATAGGTGATTTATACTTATTGGATTGTTGTTATGTTCGTGTGTGTGTGTGGTCATATGCTTGATACATACAAAGTTTTCTCACCACCATACCGTTCATCTTTTGAATTTGAATTTGCAATGAAAAACTTACTAGGGATACCATGAAATGTGAAATCCATGTTGAGATCACTATATCACGTACTAACTCTAATTCAAGAACTCGTCAGAAATCAATTACCACATTGAGATTACTATTTGCAAGGAAAATATGGGCATTGTAATACACATAGATTCATTCAGCAATTTAAAAGATTCATTTCGTATACTCGAATGGTAGGACCCAACAGTGTACCAGCCAGACCATGGCTCATGTTGATCCTAAAAAAACGGGCTCGTGTCCTTCTCGTGGCGTGCGTGGTACGAACATTAGCCAATCCCAACTACTCAAGCCTCCGCATTTCGATTCGAAATATCTGGCGGCCAGAATTCCATCCCTAGGAAATTCCCCTCATGTCCCCGGTCCATAGTGACTACTAATGAACAAAGGAGGGATGCTTAAGTAACTAGACAATGTTACCTACCGTGCGGAGCACGGTTCAATTCCCTCGGTTGCCGCTACCCAAGGTCACCCGTCAACTGCATTGCCTAGTACAAATATGAGTAATACACCAGGATGAGCACAGAATTGAGCCCGTTTGTTCGTGTCTAGTACTTGACTTAATATATCAGGCAATGCACTAGTAAAGAGGAATTATCCTTTTACTCTGCATATATAACTTGTCTGAAGCCTAACTAAGCAAAATGTTTGGCCAAATCCGCTCTTAAGAAATACAATAGGAAAGATGTATCGCTTGAATATTTATTGCATGATGCAGGTTATGATATTGTTTCGAATCCTGGATTTTAAATTGCAGAAAATCCAAAAAGTGACCGGATATTCATGAAACTGAGCACTGCCACATGATATGGCACAAATATTCCTACGTAATTTTTGTTCTTCAATTTGAGACAGGATGCTTATGTGAAGTTGCACAAATGAAGAGCCAAGGTATTTTGGAACAAAGACCTGTCACGTTAAGGCGAACGCTTTCATATTGAAACCGTGGGTGTTTATGTGCCGCCATGAGTCCCGCTTCTCATCGGCAGGTGCCGTCTAAGAAAGCGTGTGAGACGACGAGAGGCATGCGAGCAGACCGCTGCGCCGGCTAACAGAAGGGGTGCGAGAAGACCGCTGCTCAGGCTCACCGGGAGGCGAGCCCTTTGACCAGGCTCCGCCGCCCACCTTCGTCCCAACTGCTCTCACTTTTAATGTCGCCGGCGCCATAGTTTAAAATCAACCTCGCACCACTCGGTATCGCTACAATCTTCTCTCTTCCTCTCCAATTCTCCTGTCGTCTACCTCCAACCAGCCTGACCTAACCGTATGCCATGCCGCATCATGATGGTCTGCCCTTAGTCTTCGAGTTTCCTGAGGAAGACACCCAGCCGGAGTCTCAAGAACATAAGGCGCTTTGGGACGAGCTTGAACCGGCCTTGCGGGAAGACGCCGCGCCTATCCCCGCTCCCGTTCTGGCTCTCGTCGCCCCGACTACGCCAGCACCCATCCCTGTGGCATTGATGGGCTGGGAGCCGCACATTGTTGCCGAGCATGATGCCACGGGGTTCCATGAGGTCCCCGCTGACTTTCACGCGCCCGTGCACCTGCCAGCGCATGCACCTGCGTGTGCACTGAGGTGCGTGCCGTGCCAGTCCCCGTGCACATGAATTTCTCCGCCGCGCCGCTGCCAGCGCATGTCCCCGCGCGGGTGCCATTGCCCCCCTCAGCGGCATGGATGGCCGTCGTCGACCGCTTCCTTGCACCCACGCCAGTCGCCTCCTCCCGCCAGTTGCCTCGCTCCTGGAGACCGAAGTCCAGAACATTGTGGCCTTCCTTGAAGTTAGGGCCAACATCAAGGAGTATGCCAACAACAGCGCAAGACGCCGCCGTCGCTGTCAGTCAGTGGCCCGACGACACACAAAGCATGGCAGAGGAGCCACTTCCCACCGCAACACGCCCCCACTGCCGCTGCATAATCTAAATTTTCCATAAATAACGTTCGGATTGCCATGCTTAAAATCCAAACATTTATCATTTCCGTTTATTTTAGATCGATCGTCGTATGAATGTAAAGTCGGAGCCAGACTAAATTAAATATATGGTTTGATCGATTGAATGTTCTCCTAGAGCCATATCAAATTAAATATAAAACGTCATCAAGCCACATGTATTCCATCTCATCCAACAACCTAGACTGCTCCAATGTTGAGCGCTCAACACGTTTAGTGTGCAGTTAATTTCATGCCAAAAATAGTGCTAATCACATAATAACACACAAATAATATCCTACTTAATATCCGCATGCACTTAATATATTTCCAAATTAACGTGCATTGCACGTACACATTCACTAGTACTACTAGTACGTGAAACTGGTGCGTAACTTGTGAAAGCGTCCAGATATGGTCAACGGCAACATCGCCCGCGAGTTCTTCATGTTTGCCCATGCATCTAAACACAGAAGGGGAGGAGAGAGAGAGCACACATGGAACCCACCAGTAAGTGAAGGCGAATAGTACTACGTGCTAACGAGCCGGTCCCACTAATGTACTGAAAATAATATTACATGTTATCCATTAAATATGTTGTGGTAATATAAAAACATTATATGAACAAAGGGGGGTACAACAAACATTGTTGTTCTACGTATGTTGCCAATTGACGTGCGTCTTGCAGGCCCTTGTCGCATGTTCGATCCTCGTCCTTTATTTTTTAATTTGTATATGGGTCCAAATTTGTTTCATGATAGGTGGGCCCCTCAGTGTGTAGTTTGTAGCACTTTAATTTCTGGGTTGAAATTGGTTCCATTCCAGGTGGACTATCGGTGTCTAGTTTTGTAGCTTATTTGTAATAATGAAAGAGAACAATAGAGTTTTTTGCAATAATACCATGGTGCGACGTTGAAGGTGAGAAAGGACGTGCGAGAGAGCGATGAACGAGTCAGAGGGAAATCAGTTGGGGGAGGTGCGGGGGTTGCAACGGTGTTCGGAGTAGTTGTGGGCCGAATGCTACGAAAATATAATCTGAACCCACCGGAATAAATGCCTACACAAATTAATCCAAGGTTGGAGTCCCTCTCGCAATGTAAATAGATCCGGCTTTGCGAGGGATGGAGAGGTAGCTTCAATGTGTGGAAGATACGGTGTGAGAAAGCGAGATGTGGTCTGACATTCATTGAAAAGATATATATATATGCTCCGGAGAGATATTGTCGGATTGAGCTTTTGGGAAGGGTGAGGGCTGTAAGATAGAGTTTGAGAGATGATCCAGCCACAGACATGTAGATATATTTTGTGGGTTGGAGGAAGCAAGGTCAATCGGTTACATATATAAAGTGAGAGAGATTGAGCAAGTGTGGGTCGTCATGCGATCGAAAGAGTGAGATGGGTTGGAGAGAGTGACCTAGATAGACAATGTGCATGAGAGAGTATACAATATGAATATGTTGATTTGGGCTCAAACATGGAGATATACCGTTTGTGTCCGAGAAAGAGCGAGGTCAATCAAGACATACAGAGAGAGAGAGCTAGTGAGAGAGAGAGAGAGAGATTGAGCAAGCGTAGCCCTCCATGAGGTCGAAAGAGTGGGGGCGGCTTGGATGGACTGACCTAGATAGATAATCTGCTTGAGAGAGTATAGAGTGTGTCGATCAAGGCCCGAACAGGGAGATATATAATTTGTATGTGAAAGAAAATGAGGTTAACCGAGACTCAGATAAAGAGAGCGAGATTGAGTGAGTGTGCCCCACCGTGCGCAAGAAAGAGCGAGACAGTCTCGAGGTAGTGACCTAGATAGACAATGTGCGTGCATGCGCACGAGAGGTTGGGGGCTAGATAGGCAATGCATGTATCTAGCGAGAAAGGGTGGGAGGGAGAGAGAGAGGGAGAGCTCGGCACGGGGTGCAATGGCGGGTGTGTGAGGTAAATACATTTGGTAACAGTGTGAAAAAAGGGGGGTTGTGTAGTTGAGAGAGTTAGATATCGAAACATGGAGAGAAGGAATGAATGTGTGTCGGAAACTGATAGCTTCCTAAGGTGGTTAGGAGAGGAAGATTGACCGTGATAGCTTCCTAAGGTGGTTAGGAGAGGAAGATTGACCGATACACGAGACTTAATATCAATGTTTCAACTCCGTGTACATTGTAAGATTTGAACTGAGGACCATGCATATGGGTAATTATTTCGAATTCGTGCCATATTAGGTTTGGAAAAGTTGACATTGACTCGATTGTTGTTCTATTTTGTAGGTCATATGTTTGAATCCATCCAAAGCTTTCTCACTACCATGGTTTTCATCATATACATATGAATTTTTATTAAAAAAGTAGCGTGGATACCGTGAAATGTGAAATCCACTTTAGAATTGGATATTGCTATGTGACACACACTCTAATTCAAATAACTACTTATGTGACACACACTCTAATCCACGTTAGCGTGGATCCTTTTCGATATTTTTTCAAATAACTCCCCATTAATTAATTTATAGTATCTTGTTTCGAAGATTAATTATTTGCAAGGAAAGCACAAGCATGGTAATACATAAAGATTCGTTCGCAAATGAAAGAAGATTCGTTGGCATTCTCAAATGTAGGTGCACCAGGCAGACCAGGGTCGTGTCGTGGTGGTCGTGTGTGTCGTACGGATGCTTAGCACCTAGCCACCCCCTCCCTCCCCCCCAAAAGAACAAAGACAACATAAGTTCGCGCTTCCATGTTTTGGATTGAAATATCTGGCAGCCCCAATTCCAGCCCTGCAAAATCTCCTTTCTCCATCGTCCCCTTCCGCGCCCAGATTGCTCAAATCCCTAATTCGCCGCCAACCCAAGCAAAGTTCGAATCGCCCCTTGTCTCGTCTCTTTCCCCACCTCTGTGTCGGATGACGACGACGAAGACGACAGTCACGCTTCACCACCACACCGAAGCTACCTCATCTACGCCCTCGTCCACCGCACCGGGTGGTCCACCGACAATGTCGGCCGCCGCAACCGACGTGCCTCATAGACACCGACTTCCACTGCATCAGGTGCGCTTCACCGACGTCGTCTCCCACCTCATCGGGGCTACTTCACTGAGCACATCGTCGCACCTCCTCCCCCCGAGGCCGTTGGGGCTTCACCAACGGTCTCGTCCACCGCATCGTAGCGCTCCACTACCACTCAAGATCTGCATCCTTGTGCGGCCAGCCAACGCCAGCGCATCACCCTCAACGGCTTTAAAGTGACCTCCACTCTAGCTAGCCGAGCATGCCCAAACGCTGGCCCGAACTAGGTATCCACACATCACTCCCTTGTGCACTGTACCGACTATGTTTGGATATCCTTTCACTTCTCTCTTAGCTTACACGCCTATGCAACTCTGACTTTAACTGTTGTTTCTTCTAGAGATATGATCTGAGACAAGAAAAACCATTTTTTAGCGAAGCATGACGGCGCCACGGGATCTGGTACACATCCTGCACACCCGTATAACCTTGTAAGTATCTGTCCGCCGGTACAACAGCAAGGTCGATTCCTCTTATTTGATCAACCATTCACCGTGTCAAAAATGCAGAGGGGATTCAAGGAGCACAAGACTTGCACATCCAAGCAAGTGGTAACATGGACTTGTACATGGAACATCCCAAGCGCAAGCAGAGCTACAGTGAGCATGTACAACGAGCTAGCGTAAGTCCCTACATTCCATTTAATTCGTACTGGCCTGCGTGTATGATTTGTGTGAAGTGGCAGATCCATGAATTCAAGTTACCAGGGGCGAACATTTAACTTAAAAAATATGATGGCACTTGCACTCCGGAAATCTACATAACTTGAGAAATGCGAAGCTACATGCACTTTGAAAACAAGCTAATGATCCAAAGTAGTTCAGATTATAAAACACTAAATGTTGCAAGCACCAAAAAACACAAAATGCAACATGGTGTGTAAGGACTACTAACATGGTCTGTACCTTCTTGAATTATTCGTTCTCTGGCTGAAAATATCAAAGTGTAATTGCACCTATAACCAGTGTGCAAACTGCATATCAATATATCTATCCTGCACAAGTATGCCAATAGTTTCAAACAACAAATTAGAAAATTATTTATGCTATGTTCTCATGATACGGGGACTTTCTGGAAGATAGCCTCGACGTTTCCTGAAGCCATGAAAATGTACTATAATTTACTTGTCATCAATGCCAGCAAATCTCTATGTCTCTCTCAACATAGCAGATCATCATTAGACACTAAATACTTCAATGGGAGCTTGCAAAATGCTTGCATTAGATCCCTTATTAGACACTATATGTTCATCACCAGGAGCATGTAAAATGTTTGCATCAAATCCTTCATTAGCATTGTGTTCATTAGACACTTCAGGCTCAAGAACAACATGAGTTTGTATGTTTGCACCGGAAACTTGATTAGATACTGTCAGATTCGGGGTTCTGGCAAACCCTTTAGGTTCAAACTCTAGGGTGCGCACAAATATCTGTCTCTCCCTAGCATGCTCTCGCAATGATCTCAAGGCCAAACCCGCCGAACCAAAGGAACAAGAGACTCGGGGGTTTATACTGGTTCGGGCCACCGTTGTGGTGTAATACTCTACTCTAGTGTGGTGTGGTGGATTGCCTCGCGGGTTGAGGATGGATTAGCACAATGGATGAACAGCCTCCTGAGGAGAGGTGTTCTTGAGCTCAGCGAGCTTGTGTGTCTAAGGATGGTCTGAATTATCTGTCCCTTGCTACGATGGTGGCTAGCCCTATTTATAGAGGCCCTGGTCCTCTTCCCAAATGTTAGGCGGGAAGGGATCCCACAATGGCCAATTTTGAAGGCATACAACTAGTACAAGTTATCCTGACAAAATGTGGTCTTCTCCTGCCAAAGGCTCTGGTGGTGATGCAGTATGGGCTCCACGGTGACCTCTGTCCTGCTGTCCTGCTGGTCTTGGTCTTGTTGCACCGATATGGAAACCTTTGCCTGAAGCCTCGGGACTCCTCGCTGGGCCTGCTTCTTTAGCGCCGAATAGGGAACTGGCACTCTGCGTCCGCTGGCGCCCACCTGGCTTCGGTCGTCACCGCTCACGTCACGTGAACCTCACGAGGTGCCCCCCGCCTTCATATTGCCGCTCCTCGGGAGCCAGCCTAGCGAGGCCGCCCCTGAGGAGGTCGTGCGTCACCCGCCTCGCGAGGCTTGGCCCCTCACGAGGGTCTTGGGTGGTTGCTGATGAAGATGGGCCGTACCGGGCCGCCAGTAGAGCCACGCCATGGCCGCAAGCAGGCAAGTCTGGGTACCCCCGTTCCCAGGACGCTGACAGTAGCCCCCGGGCCCAAGGCGTGCTATGACTTGGCTTCGAGGCGAAGCCAAAGGGCAAGTGCGTAGCGCCGCAGGCCCGAACCGCCTGTGGCCTTGACTAACGTGTGGCGATTGACAGGACGTGGGCGCCTCCGCTTCCCCACACTGCCTTGATTTCCGCCTGGCTAGGAGGCCTATGTTGTCTACACAACCCCTCCTTCATCGCTAGCAGCGCATTCGTCAACTCCTCCGTCTTCCCGAAAGCAACCGTCTCCTCCAACTCTACCTGGATCCAATCCTTTCCACCGCCATGGCGTCAAGTGATACGTCCATTTTGCATCATGCTTTTATATCGATATTTATTGCATTATGGACTGTTATTTCACTTTATCTCACAATACTTATGGCTATTCTCTCTTATTTTACAAGGTTTACATAAGGAGGGAGAATGCCGGCAGCTGGAATTCTGGGCTGGAAAAGGAGCAAATATTAGAGACCTATTCTGCGCAACTCCAAAAGTCCTGAAACTCCACGGAACATCTTAAAATAAATAAAGAAAACTCCTCGCCAAAGATGAAGGCCAGGGGGCCCACACCCTGCTCACGAGGGTGGGGGGCGCGCCCCCTACCTCGTGGGCCCCCTGGTGGGTCTCCGACGTCCATCTTCTGCTATATGAAGTCTTCCGATGAGAAAAAAATCAGAAGGAACTTTTCAGGACGAGACTCCGCCGCCACGAGGCGGAACCTTGGCGGAACCAATCTATAGCTCCGGCAGAGCTGTTCTGCCGGGGATACATCCCTCCGGGAGGGGGAAATCATCACCATCGTCATCACCAACGCTCCTCTCATCGGGAGAGGGCAATCTCCATCAACATCTTCACCAGCACCATCTCATCTCCAAACCCTAGTTCATCTCTTGTATCCAATTCTTGTCTCAAAGTCCGGGATTGGTGCTAGTAGGTTGCTAGTAGTGTTGATTACCCCTTGTAGTTGATGCTAGTTGGTTTATTTGGTGGAAGATCATATGTTCAGATCCTATATGCATATTATTACCCCTCTGATTATGAACATGAATATGCTTTGTGAGTAATTACGTTTGTTCCTGAGGACAAGGGAGAAGTCTTGCTATTAGTAGTCATGTAAATTTGGTATTCGTTTGATATTTTGATAAGATGTATGTTGTCTAGCCTCTAGTGGTGTTATGTGAACGTCGACTACATAACACTTCACCATTATTTGGGCCTAGAGGAAGGCATTGGGAAGTAATAAGTAGATGATGGGTTGCTAGAGTGATAGAAGCTTAAACCCTAGTTTATGCGTTGCTTCGTAAGGGGCTGATTTGGATCCCCATGTTTCATGCTATGGTAGGTTTACCTTAATACTTTTGTTGTAGTTGCGGATGCTTGCAATAGAGGTTAATCATAAGTGGGATGCTTGTTCAAGTAAGAACAGCACCCAAGCACCGGTCCACCCACATATCAAATTATCAAAGTATCGAACGCGAATCATATGAACGTGATGAAAACTAGCTTGACGATATTCCCATGTGTCCTCGGGAGCGCTTTTCCTATTATAAGAGTTTGTTCCGGCTTGTCCTTTGCTACAAAAGGATTGGGCCATCTTGCTGAACTTTATTTACTTTTGTTACTTGTTGCTCGTTACCATTTATCTTGTCACAAAACTATCTGTTACCACTTATTTCAGTACTTGCAAAGAATACCTTGCTGAAAACCGCTTATCATTTCCTTATGCTCCTCGTTGGGTTCGACACTCTTACTTATCGAAAGGACTACGATAGATCCCCTATACTTGTGGGTCATCAAGACTCTTTTCTGGCACCGTTGCCGGGGAGTGTAGCGCCTTTGGTAGGTGGAATTTGGTAAGGAAAAATTTATATAGTGTGCTGAAATTTACTGTCACTTGTTACTATGGAAAGTAATTCTCTGAGGGGCTTGTTCGGGGTATCTTCACCCCGTACAGTAGAGCAAAGAGTTGCTCCTCAACCTACTGAACCTATTGAAAATGAAACTCCTTTTGAATTTCCTTCGGGTATGATGGAAAAACTGCTAGCTAACCCTTTTACAGGAGATGGAACAAAGCATCCTGATGAGCACTTAATATATGTGGATGAAGTTTGTGGATTATTTAAGCTTGCAGGTGTACCCGATGATATTGCTAAGAAGAAGGTCTTCCCTTTATCTTTGAAGGGAGATGCATTGATATGGTATAGGCTATGTGATGATATGAGATCATGGAACTATAAAAGATTGAAATTGGAATTTCATCAAAAGTATTACCCAATGCATCTTGTTCATCCTGATCGCAATTATATATATAATTTCTGGCCTCGCGAAGGAGGAAGCATTGCTCAAGCTTGGGGGAGGCTTAAATCAATGTTATATTCATGCCCAATCATGAGCTATCGAGAGAAATAATTATGCAAAGTTTTTATGCTCGGCTTTCTCATAATAATCAAACCATGCTCGATACTTCTTGCACTGGCTCTTTTATGATGAAGACGAATTCAAATGGAATTTATTGGATAGAATTAAACGCAACTCTGAAGATTGGGTCCTCGACGAAGGTAAGGAGTCAGGTATGACACCTAAGTTTGATTGTGTTAAATCTTTTATGGATACCGATATTTTCCATAAGTTTAGCACTAAATATGGACTTGACTCTAAGATAGTAGCTTCTTTCTGTGAATCTTTTGCTACTTATGTTGATCTCCCTAAGGAGAAGTGGTTTAAATATCATCCTCCCATAGAAGTAAAAGTAGTTGCACCTATTAAAGTTGAAGAAAAGACTATCACTTATAATGATCCTATTGTTCCTACTTCTTATGTTGAGAAACCACCTTTCCCTGTTAGAATAAAGGATCGTGCTAAAGCTTCAACTGTTGTTCATAAAAGCAATATTAGAACTTATACACCTCCTGAGCAAGCTAAAGTAGAACCTAATATTGCTATTGTTAAAGATCTCTTGTCTGATAATATTGATGGGCATGTTATTCAATTCAAAGGTGAAACTGCTAGAATTGCTAAACCTTGTGCTAAAGATAACCATAGACCTGTGGTAGGCGTGCCTGTTATTTCATGGCTTATGTGATATGGGTGTGAGTGCTAGTGTTATACCGCATACTTTATACGAAGAAATTAAGAATGAAATTGCACCTGCTGAGTTAGAAGGTATTGATGTCACAATTAAACTTGCCAATAGAGATACTATTTCACCAATTGGAATTGTTAGAGATGCTGAAGTCTTGTGTGGGAAAACTAAATATCCTGCTGATTTTCTTGTTCTTACTTCTCCGCAAGATAGCTTTTGTCCATTATATTTGGTAGACCCTTCTTGAACACTGTTAATGCTAGGATAGATTGCAAAAATATTGTTTACTATTGGCTTGGATGATATGGTTCATGAGTTTGATTTCTCTAAATTTAGTAAACAACATCGTGAGGAAGAATTACCTAGTAAGGATGAAATTATTGGTCTTGCTTCTATTGTCATACCTCCTAGTGATCCTTTAGAACACTATTTGCTAGACCATGAAAATGATATGTTCATGAATGAAAGAAGGGAAATAGATGAAGTATTCTTCAAACAGGAACCTATTCTGGAACACAATTTGCCTGTTGAAATTTTAGGGGATCCTCCTCCACCCAAGGGTGATCCCGTGTTTGAGCTTAACATGTTGCCTGATAATCTTAAATATGCTTATCTTGATGAAAAGAAGATATATCCTGTTATTATCAGTGCTAACCTTTCAGAGCATGAAGAAGAAAGATTATTGAAAACTCTGAAGAAGCATCGTGCTGCTATTCGATATACTCTTGATGATCTTAAGGGCATTAGTCCCACTCTATGTCAACATAAAATAAATTTGGAAGTAGATGCCAAACCAGTTCGTGATCCTCAACGACGTCTGAATCCTAAAATGAAAGAAGTGGTAAGAAAAGAAATACTCAAGCTTCTGGAGGCAGGTATAATCTATCCCGTTGCTGATAGTCAGTGGGTGAGGGAGTCCTGGATTAGGGGGTCTCCGGACAGCCGTACTATCTCCATTGGCCGGACTGTTAGACTATGAAGATACAAGATTGAAGACTTCGTCTCGTGTCCGGATGGGACTCTACTTGGCGTGGAAGGCAAGCTAGGCAATATGGATATGGATATCTCCTCCTTTGTAACCGACCTTACGTAACCCTAACCCTCTCCGGTGTCTATATAAACCGAAGGGTTTTAGTCCGCAGAACGGCAACATACAATCATACCATAGGCTAGCTTCTAGGGTTTAGCCTCTTTGATCTCATGGTAGATCTACTCTTGTACTACCCATATCATCAATATTAATCAAGCAGGACGTAGGGTTTTACCTCCATCAAGAGGGCCCGAACCTGGGTAAAACATTGTGTCCCCTACCTCCTGTTACCATCCAGCCTAGACGCACAGTTCGGGACCCCCTACCCGAGATCTGCCGGTTTTGACACCGACATTGGTGCTTTCGTTGAGAGTTCCTCTATGTCGTCGCCGTTGGGCTTGATGGCTCCTACTATCATCGATAGCGATGCGGTCCAGGGTGAGACTTTTCTCCCCGGGCAGATCTTCGTATTCGGCGGCTTTGCACCGCGGGCTAATTTGCTTGGCCATCTGGAGCAGATTGAAAGCTATGCCCCTGGCCATCAGGTCAGATTTGGAAGTTTAAACTACACGGCCGACATCCGCGGAGACTTGATCTTCGACAGATCTGAGCCACAGCCGGGCGCGCCGCACTGTCACGATGGGTATGACCTAGCTCTTCCGCCGAACAGTACCCCAGAGGCCGCGCCCGCATCAGCTCCGACCCTTAGATCGGAGCCAACTGCGCCAATCGAGGACGGGTGGTTAGACACCGCCTCAGGGGCTGCAGTCCCAACGGCGATCGAGCTGAACACCAGCCTAACCCTCTGCGCAACCCGTGACTCCAGGGTGCCGGACTCTTTTCCGGACTCAGAACCATCCGCGCCCCTGCCAATCGAATCCGATTGGGCACCGATCATGGAATTCACCGCCGCGGATATCTTTTAGCACTCGCCCTTTGGCTGCATTCTGAATGCACTAAGGTCTCTCTCTTTGTCAGGAGAGTCCTGGCCGGACTATGGCCAACAGGATTGGGATGCGAACGACGGAGAAATTCGACGCCCACCCACCACCCACTTCGTAGCCACTGTCGATGATTTAACCGACATGCTCGACTTCGACTCCGAATACATCGACGGTTTGGACGACGATGCGGGAGGCGAAGAGGAACCACCGCCCACAGGGCGCTGGACGTCCACCTCATCATATGAAGTATACATGGTGGACACACCAAAAGAAGACGACGACGAGGAACGGAAGGACGCAACGAAGGCTTGTCCCCTCGAGAAGCAGTCAAAGCGGCGGCGTAAGCGCCGCCCCAAATCCCGCTTCGGCAGAAATAATGATCATACAGACCCAGCATTGGAGCAGGGTGAAAGCACAAGTGCTCCCTGGGTGGTTTTGGTAATTAATGTCAACATATCTCTTGTTGGACTAACACTTTTACCTTAGTATGTTTCAGATAAGTTCAACAATGGAGTGGCATGGACTAGAGGATGTGGAACCCCTTCAAGATGCTAAGGACAAAGGATTGGTTCAAGCTTCAAGATCAAGACTCTACATTTTCTATTTTAGTGATCCAAGATCACATTGAGTCTATAGGAAAAGCCAATACTATCAAGAGGGGATGAGGTGTTGCTTAATGTCTTGCTTGCTCAAAGTGCTTAGTGATATGCTCCAAAAGCCTCAACTACCTTCCCACATCCACATATGACCTAAACCAAAAGTCAAACTCGGCCCCACCGATTCTATCTATCCGGCGCCATTGAGTTTCAGATGTCATAGCCACTGCCACAAACCCTAGCAAATCGGTCTCACCGATAGGGATCTCGGTCTCACCAAGATGGATTGTAATCTCTCTATGTATGTCCATTACCAAAATCGGTCTCACCGAGTTTGAGCAATCGGTACTACCGAGATTACAATGCAAACCTCTGGTTAGCTTATTACCAAAATCGGTCCCACCGAGTTTGTGTAATCGGTCTCACCGAGTTTGCCTGACCAACTCTCTGGTTAGCATATTACCAAAATCGGTCCCACTGAGTTTGTGTAATCGGTCACACCGAGATTATGTTCTGCCCTAACCCTAACCATATTGTTCCTACCGAGTTGCATCTTAGTCCCACCAAAAATCCTAACGATCACTAGGTTTGCTGAATCGGTCCGACCGAGTTTAACCATTCGGTCCCACCGAGTTTGGCAAATTGTGTGTAACGGTTAGATTCTGTGTGGAGGCTATATATACCCCTCCACCCACTCTTCATTCGTGGAGAGAGCCATCAGAACATACCTACACTTCCAATACACATTTTCTGAGAGAGAACCACCTACACTTGTGTTGAGGTCAAGATATTCCATTCCAACCATATGAATCTTGATCTCTAGCCTTCCCCAAGTTGCTTTCCACTCAAATCTTCTTTCCACCAAATCCAAATCCTGTGAGAGAGAGTTGAGTGTTGGGGAGACTATCATTTGAAGCACAAGAGCAAGGAGTTCATCATCAACACACCATTTGTTACTTCTTGGAGAGTGGTGTCTCCTAGATTGGCTAGGTGTCACTTGGGAGCCTCCAACAAGATTGTGGAGTTGAACCAAGGAGTTTGTACTTCGTGAAGATCTACCGCTAGTGAGGCAAGTCCTTCGTGGGCGACGACCGTGATGGAATAGACAAGGTTGCTTCTTCATGGACCCTTCGTGGGTGGAGCCCTCCGTGGACTCGCGCAACCGTTACCCTCCGTGGGTTGAAGTCTCCATCAACATGGATGTACGATAGCACCACCTATTAGAACCACGACAAAAACATCTGTGTCTCCAATTGCGTTTGAATACTCCAAACCCTTCTCTTTACATTCTTGCAAGTTGCATGCTTTACTTTCCGCTGCTCATATACTCATTGCATGCTTGCTTGATATGTATTGTGTTTGTTAAACTTGTGCTTAAACTTCACTTAAACTTAAGAATATTAAAAAACTACAACTTTTGGCACTTAGTGTCTAATCACCCCCCCCCTCTAGACACCTCTTCTCGATCCTTTCAATTGGTATCAGAGCAAATGGTCTCCATTGCCTTGGTTTAAACACCATTGGAGGAAGATAGATGTGTCTACTTTAGGGAGTCTTAGACATAGAGTGCCTATTCTTGATGGAGAGTATTTTCATGAGTGGAAAAATGAAATGCTTGAGATTTTCAATGAATATCATTTGAACAAGTACATTACTAGCCCTTGTGCACCTCATGTTGATCCTTTGCACCCTACCCTAGATGAAGATATTGACATGATTCACAATCTTAGAACTGTTAATCTTATCACTAGAGGCTTTCCTAGAAACTTGATTGGATGTTTGCCTAATCTTAAGTGTGCCTACACCATATGGAAATTTCTTGAGGAACTCTTTCCTAATTACTCCTTGAAAGATCTAGATGAAATCCTTCATAAGTCTATTGCTTTGATTAAGATGAATTCCAATGATCCTAAATTTGGTGACTGCTTATTTGAGCTTACTAATCTTACGAGTGCCAAAGTAGATGTTGGAATCATTAGCAATATCATTTCCAGAGCTATTAGAATTCATAAAGATAACTATAGAAATGATCATTTATCTAATGAATTGCCCTCTCTAGGAATTGATCAATCACAAGATGATGTTGAACATGAATACTCGGATGATGATGATGATAGTGACTATGATCTCCATGATGCGATGAGACATTTTGGTCTTATGGCAAATCTTCGCGGCTACATGGCTGGAGGAAAGGAATGGGTCCTTGATAGTGGATGTACTGATCATATGACCGGAGATAAAGACATGTTCTGTGAGCTTGCTGAAAATGACGGCCCTCGAAAGTATGTCACTTTTGGTGATAATTCAAAGGGTAAGGTGGTTGGCCTTGGTAAGGTGGCCATCTCACATGATAGCTCCATACAAAATGTCATGCTCATTGAATCTCTTGGCTACAACTTACTTTCAGTATCTAGACTTGCTGATTTCGGTTTCAATGTCCTATTTACTGAAGTAGACTGCCAAGTGTTTCGTAGAGATAATCATAAAATGGTCTTTACCGGTATACGTAGAGGAGATCTTTACATTGTTGATTTCACTAAAAAGGCTCAACCTAAAACTTGCTTAATTGCCAAATCTTCTAAAGGCTGGTTGTGGCATAGAAGACTAGGTCATGTTGGTATGCGAAATCTTGATAAGCTTATTAAAGGTGATCATATCCTTGGAATAAAAGATGTCATATTTGACAAGGATAGACTTTGTAGTGCTTGTCAAGCAGGGAAACAAGTTGGAGGAAGTCACCGCGCGAAGAACATCATGACCACAAGAAGACCACTCGAGCTAATTCACATGGATCTCTTTGGTCCCAATGCCTACAAGAGTCTCGGTGGTGACTCATTTGGTCTAGTCATAGTTGATGATTTTTCAAGAATTACGTGGGTGTTCTTTCTTGATGACAAATCACAGGTCCAAAAGATCTTCAAAAACTTCGCTAGGAAGGCCCAAAATCAGTTTGACGTGAAGATCAAGAAGGTTCGGAGCGACAACGGAACGGAGTTCAAGAACACAAATGTGGACACCTTTCTTGACGAAGAAGGGATTTCACACGAGTTCTCGGCTACGTACATACCTCAACAAAATGGAGTTGTTTAGAGGAAGAACCGGACTCTTATCGAGATGGCAAGAACGATGCTTGATGAGTACAAAACGCCAAAGCACTTTTGGGCGGAAGCGGTTGAGACAGCTTGTCATGCAACAAATCGCTTGTATCTTCACTAGCTACTCGGCAAGACGGCATACGAGCTCCTCACCGGTAACAAACCCCAAGTTGGATACTTTCGAGTATTCGGCTCAAAGTGCTACATTCCTGATAAGCATCGTCGTTCTAAATTTGCTCCTAAATCTCATGAAGGTTTCCTACTTGGTTATGGCTCAAACTCTCACACTTACCGTGTCTACAACAATTTCACCCGAAAGGTTGAAGAGACGGTAGATGTGAAGTTTGATGAATCTAACGGCTCGCAAGTAGAGCAATTGCCAATTGATGTAGGAGACAAAAACCCTTCGGAAGCAATTCAAGACTTGTCCATTGGCAAGATTCGTCCAACGGAAGTGAAGGAGAGTACCTCGTCCGTCCAAGTGGAAGCTTCTACCTTATGACAAGGTGAACCAAGAGTTGATACGGAAGCATCCACAAGTGGGACACGCCAAGATGAAGAAAACGAGGAAGCGCACCAAGATGAACATCAACAACCTCCTTCTTCACCACGACAAGAGAACGACAACATCAACAATGAAGAAGGCCAAGAAGAAGAACAAGATGAAGAGGATGTTCCACCCCGACCCAAGCAAAAGCTTTCACGAGTTCGAGCAAGAATTGTCAAAGATCATCTTGTCGAGCAAATCTACAATGATATCCAAACCAGGAGAATCACTCTCTCTAAAACTCGTTTAGCTAACTTTTGTGAACATTACTCGTTCATCTCTAGCATTGAACCTATGAAGGTTGAAGAAGCATTGGAGGATCCGGACTGGATAAACGCTATGCGTGAAGAGCTACACAACTTTGAGAGAAATCAAGTGTGGACATTGGTCGAGAAGCCCGACAACAACCACAACATCATTGGTACCAAATGGGTGTTTCGCAACAAGCAAGATGAAGATGGACAAGTGGTTTGTAACAAAGCACGTCTCGTCGCCCAAGGCTACACACAAGTTGAAGGTATGGACTATTGTGAGACATATGCTCCCATTGCTAGACTTGAGTCCATTTGCATCTTACTTTCTTATGCTAATCACCATGATATCACCTTGTACCAAATGGACATTAAAAGTGCTTTTCTAAATGGCAAAATTGAGGAAGAAGTTTATGTTAAGCAACCTCCCGGCTTCGTCAATCCTAAGAAACCTAATCATGTTTACAAACTTCACAAAGCCCTTTATGGTCTTAAACGAGCTCCTAGAGCATGGTATAAATGCTCGACCAAGTTCCTTATTGAAAAAGGCTTTGAAATTGGTAAAATTGATTCTACTCTTTTTACTAAAAGGGTTAATGGAGAACTATTTGTGTGCCAAATTTATGTTGATGATATCATATTTGGTTCAACTAACCCTCATTTTAGTGAGAAGTTTGGAAAGCTAATGTCGGAGAAGTTTGAGATGTCTATGATGAGTGAACTCAAATTCTTTCTCGGTTTGCAAATCAAGCAAACTAAGGAAGGTACCTTTGTCTCTCAAACGAAGTACACCAAGGACTTATTCAAGAAGTTCAATATGCAAGAATGCAAAGGTATGACTACACCCATGCCTACTAGTGGACATCTTGATTTGATCAAAGATGGTGAACCGGTTGATCAAAAGGTTTATCGCTCGATGATTGGTTCATTGTTATATCTATGTGCCTCTCGTCCCGATATTATGCTAAGTGTGTGCATGTGTGCACGATATCAAGCTGCTCCTAAAGAGTGTCATCTTAAGGCTGTGAAAAGGATAGTGAGATACCTAATCCATACACCAAATTTTGGCATTTGGTATCCTAAGAGGTCCTCTTTTGATCATGTTGGCTACTCCGCTTCGGACTATGCCGGAGACAATGTTGATAGAAAATCCACTTCGGGTACTTGTGAATTCCTTGGTAGATCTCTTGTGTCTTGGTCTTCCAAGAAACAAAACTCGGTATCCTTATCCACCGCCGAAGCGGAATACATTGCCACTGGTTCATGTTGCGCTCAATTACTTTGGATGACCCAAACTCTTAAAGATTATGGGATATATGTGAAACATGTTCCATTGCTATGTGACAATGAAAGTGCTATTAAGATAGCTCACACCGTGCAACATTCTTGAACCAAGCATATTGAAGTTCGTCACCATTTCATTCGAGATCATGTTGTAAAAGGGGACATTAACCTTAAGCATGTTCGCACCGATAAGCAATTGGCGGATATATTCACTAAACCACTTGATGAGAAAGTGTTTTGCAGGTTGAGAGGTGAATTGAACATCATTGATGCTTCAAACTTGGAGTAGGAACTCCATTTGATACATGCGGGGCATGAGCCTATGACTAATCCTTGATATTTCTCTTATGATGCTATTCATATGTCTTGGATATATTTGTACCTTGCATGTTATCTAACTCGTGTAGGTACTTGGCTGAATCTAAATCTATGGGATTGCAACTCACTGACATCTTGAGCAATCTCTACATCACCAAGTCTCTACACAATGGTGGTTGAAGACAAGGAAGCATGAAACCATTCAAACATATCCTTTGGCAAATTCTATGTTGAGTCTCATGATTGTCATTTTGGATACACAAGTGATCTTCCTTGAAAAGCTAACCCATGTAGGTAGATGAACTCAAACTCCAAGCGGTGCTCCCAACTCTTGATGAACTACATCAACCTTGAGCAACCCACACAAGTTCAACTACATGATCAAGATCAACACCACCACCCAAGGTATGTTATTCCATCTTAGAGAAGCTTTACTCCAAGTCATGAGCCAAAGCAACTCGACAAGATGTGAACACATCAAGATGCTTAAACAAAAAATGGTAACCCCATTTTGAGCTTAAACGATGAGTATGACCTATGATCAAGTGCTCTCACTTGACTCCTAACTCAACATACTCTAACATAGGTGACTTTGTCACCGACCATTTCTAGTTTCTTTTCTTTCCTTTTTGTTCTGCATTTTCTGCATCCAATTCATTGCAAATCTTTCAGTTAATTCCTTGCATATCCTTGTGAGATCTTACTTGTCTAGTGAGCTGTGGTGACAAGTGGTTTCACTCTGATGAACTTGGTCACACCGGTTTGTTCTCTTCGGCCCAACCAAAATATTTTGGTGCAACCGAAGCACACAACTCGGAGCCAGCAATTCCATCACAGGAAAACCAACTTGCCACTTATTCCTGATTTCTGTTTGCTCCAGCTCCACTCAATGATTCTTGTCCTCTACCAGCATCATATTAGCCATGCTGCTTTGCTCTGTGACTCGAGGACCAACCCATTTGTATCACATGTCCAGAAGAGCCCTTCTTGGAAATTGATGCCAAAGGGAGAGAGAGATCACGTCAAAGCTTAATCCTTCCTATAGGGGGAGAAAGAGAGAATACTGAGGGGGAGAAAGTAGTATCATCAAAGACCCCAGATGCTTGGTGTTCAAGAGGAGAGATGTCACATGTCTTTAAGAGGGGAAAGACATGTTTGATTGCTTGCTTTAGCTCAAGCTCTATTGTTTCTTTTTTTGTTGCTCTGATTTTCTATTCCCTATCTTCTCCCAATATCCCATGCAGATTCAGGGGGAGCAAGACATCTAAGGGAAGGAAATCTCTGATTTTATTGTATATCTTTACCTTTGGGGACATGTCTATATCCAATGTGGTACTTAGTACTCACTCTACATGTCATCCCAGTCTTGGTTCTCTTGTGGTTTCTCTTGCTTGCTCTGGTCAATAGGTGTATCTGTGTTATTTAACCTTGTTTGCGCAGGTTCATCCCATCCTAAGCCAACTCAAGACCACAAGGTAAGTATATGCATCACAGTCATGTGAATGAGAAGTTCTTGCTGATGTACATACTGTTTGCAAGAAGGACTCATGAGCATGAAGGTACATTTCTCACATTCACATCATTTGCTCTGATGCATATAGCCAAGATACATGTAACACATTGCTTACTCTGTCATGTTTACACATTCACATGCTCCTATATTCAATATTCACATGATTGCATACATGTAGGGGGAACCTATGCATGTTAAATGTCTTTCCAAAGCTTTACTTGCTATTCTCTATATCTTTATCTAAAGCTTTGGTGTATGTTGTCATCAATTACCAAAAATGGGGAGATTGAAAGCACAATTGCTCCCTGGGTGGTTTAGGTAATTAATGTCAACATATCTCTTGTTGGACCAACACTTTTACCTAGTATGTTTCAGATAAGTTCAACAATGGAGTGGCATGGACTAGAGGATGTGGAACCCCTTCAAGATGCTAAGGACAAAGGATTGGCTCAAGCTTCAAGATCAAGACTCTACATTTTCTATTTTAGTGATCCAAGATCACATTGAGTCTATAGGAAAAGCCAATACTATCAAGAGGGGATGAGGTGTTGCTTAATGGCTTGCTTGCTCAAAGTGCTTAGTGATATGCTCCAAAACCCTCAACTACCTTCCCACATCCACATATGACCTAAACCATAAGTCAAACTCAGCCCCACTGATTCTATCTATCCGGCGCCACCGAGTTTCAGATGTCATAGCCACTGCCACAAACCCTAGCAAATCGGTCTCACCGAGATGGGATTGTAATCTCTCTGTGTATGTCCATTACCAAAATCGGTCTCACTGAGTTTGAGAAATTAGTACTACCAAGATTACAATGCAAACTCTCTGGTTAGCTTATTACCAAAATCGGTCCCACCAAGTTTGTGTAATCAGTCTCACCGAGTTTGCCTGACCAACTCTCTGGATAGCTTATTACCAAAATCGGTCCCACTGAGTTTGTGTAATCGGTCACACCGAGATTACGTTATGCCCTAACCCTAACCATATCGGTCCTACCGAGTTGCATCTCAGTCCCACCGAAAATCCTAACGGTCACTAGGTTTGCTGAATCGGCCCGACCTAGTTTAACCATTCGGTTCCACCGAGTTTGGCAAATTGTGTGTAACGGTTAGATTCTGTGTGGAGGCTATATATACCCTTCCACCCACTCTTCATTCGTGGAGAGAGCCATCAGAACATACCTACACTTCCAATACACATTTTCTGAGAGAGAACCACCTACACTTGTGTTGAGGTCAAGATATTCCATTCCAACCATATGAATCTTGATCTCTAGCCTTTCCCAAGTTGCTTTCCACTCAAATCTTCTTTCCACCAAATCCAAATCCTGTGAGAGAGTGTTGAGTGTTGGGGAGACTATCATTTGAAGCACAAGAGCAAGGAGTTCATCATCAACACACCATTTGTTACTTCTTGGAGAGTGGTGTCTCCTAGATTGGCTAGGTGTCACTTGGGAGCCTCCAACAAGATTGTGGAGTTGAACCAAGGAGTTTGTTAGGGCAAAGAGATCGCCTACTTCGTGAAGATCTACCGCTAGTGAGGCAAGTCCTTCGTGGGCGACGGCCGTGATGGAATAGACAAGGTTGCTTCTTCATGGACCCTTCGTGGGTGGAGCCCTCCATGGACTCGCGCAACCGTTACCCTCCGTGGGTTGAAGTCTCCATCAACGTGGATGTACGATAGCACCACCTATCGGAACCACGACAAAAACATCCGTGTCTCCAATTGCGTTTGAATACTCCAAACCCTTCTCTTTACATTCTTGCAAGTTGCATGCTTTACTTTCCGCTGCTCATATACTCATTGCATGCTTGCTTGATATGTATTGTGTTTGTTAAACTTGTGCTTAAACTTCACTTAAACTTAAGAATACTAAAAAACTGCAACTTTTGGCACTTAGTGTTGAATCACCCCCCCCCCTCTAGACACCTCTTCTCGATCCTTTCAATTGGTATCAGAGCAAATGGTCTCCATTGCCTTGGTTTAAACACCATTGGAGGAAGATGGATGTGTCTACTTTAGGGAGTCTTAGACATAGAGTGCCTATTCTAGATGGAGAGTATTTTCATGAGTGGAAAAATGAAATGCTTGAGATTTTCAATGAATATCAATTTCAATGAAAGGCTCAAGGCGGCGCAGGACACACTCCAAATCAGATGGAGTAAAGTACTCAACACAGCAGCGAAGTACGGCGGCAATCGCCCCACCAAGAGCTACCCAAACCGGAAGTTGCTACCCGAATTCGATGAGGAGGACTCATGCCCCCCACAACCAAAAATTAAAACAACCATCTGGCCGGATAGACGACCTCACGGCCAACATAAAGCGGCAAGCAACGCCGCACACAAGCCAATACGCGGTCTACGCGAGGGCTCGCATCAAAAGGAGGGCGAAACCAGATCCATCTATGGACCACGCAAGTGTGCTCCAGCATACGATGCAACACAACAAACATCCGAACAACGCAGTACACCCAGATATAGGGGTGCCGCACACCCCCTATGTTTCACCGATGAGGTGCTGGACCATGAATTTCCAGAGGGATTCAAACTCGTAAACATAGAGGCATACGACGGAACAACAGACCCTGGGGTCTGGATTGAGGACTATATCCTCCATATCCATATGGCTCGGGGAGATGATCTCCACGCCATTAAGTATTTACCCCTCAAGCTCAAAGGGTCGGCTCGGCACTGGCTTAAGAGCCTCCCCGAAAGCTCCATTGGAAGCTGGGAAGAGCTCGAAGACACCTTTCGGGCAAATTTTCAAGGGACTTATGTCCGACCTCCGGACGCGGATGATTTGAGTCATATAACTCAACAGCCTGGAGAGTCAGCCCAAAAGCATTGGAACAAGTTTCTTACTAAAAAGAACCGAATTGTCGACTGTCCGGACGCCGAAGCCTTGGTAGCTTTTAAGCATAGCGTCCGTGACGAATGACTTGCCAGACACCTCGGCCAAGAAAAGCCGAGAACAATGGTAGCATTAAGAAGCCTCATGACCCGCTTTTGCGCGGGTGAGGATAGCTGGCTAGCCAGATGCAGCACCAGCGACCCCAGTACATCCGAAGTTAGAGATGGAAACGGGAAATCACGTGCAACAGCAATAACAAATGCCGGAATAAAGAACACAGCACGAAGAGCACGGCAGTAAACACCGGATTCAAAAGCTCTCGGCCAGGTCAGCAAAAGCCGCCCTCTAAAGGCGTCAGAGATGAACTGTCCAGCCTAAACAAAATTCAGGACCAAGTATGTCAGATCCATAGCACCCCCGGTAAACCCGCTAATCATACCCACAGAGAATGTTGGGTCTTCAAGCAGTCCGGCAAGCTCAACACTGTACACAAGGGGGAGGATACACCAAGCGAAGACGAGGATGAGCCTCTCAAGCAAGACACTGGGGAACAAAAGAAATTTCCCCCAGAAATCAAAACAGTAAACGTGTTACACGTGATCAAGGGGAGAAACAAAACGGCACTCCCAGAAAAATATGCCCAAGGGCCTATCACCGCGGAGTCTTGCGACTGGTCGTCTCAACCGATCACTTTCGACCATCGTGATTACTCAGCAAGTATCCGGCATGTGGGATGGGCCGCCCCGGTATTAGACCCAATAATTGACGGATACCACTTCACACGAGTCCTAATGGACGGTGGCAGCAGTCTAAACCTGATATACCAGGATACAATCTGCGAAACGGGGATAGACCCAACGAAAATTCGCCATAGCAATACTACCGTTAAAGGAGTAACGCCAGGCCCAAGGGCTCATTGCACGGGCTCCCTGCTACTAAATGTTATATTCGGCTTCCCTGATAACTTCTGTAGCGAACATTTAACCTTCCACATCGCTCCGTTCCAAAGTGGCTATCAAGCACTACTTGGACGCGAAGCTTTTGCTCGCTTTAATGCAATACCACATTAGGATTCCTTGACGCTCAAGATGCCCGGTCCACGCAACATCATTGCAGTGAATGGAAGTATTAAGCGATCCTTGCACGCCGAAGAGAATGCGAATGCCTTGGTAGCCGCACACTAAAAACTGCCTCGCCAACTAAAGTATTTGATAGGTCGTCAAGACCACGGACGCGGTTAGACGCGTCCGGTGCTGCTATATGTAATTTATACCGGATTGATGGCCACGCCACTATTACAAATACAAGGGGCCCGACGCGTGCAGACGAGTGGCAATTTATACTCATTTCTAGTTATACATGGTTTCTTTAAAAAACTATCTCCCTGCACGACAACTTTTTCACCTAAACTCCTCTCTTTTACAGATGACCATCGTGCTACAACTGTCCAGGATACAGCACAACGGAGACACAGGCGCAGACGTGCAATAGGGACCCGTTCCAAGGATTCTTTTTAGATTAAGACCCTGCGTAAACCTTTTTTACTATCCCTTGTTGATACACATCCACCGAATTCTCAGCACAATCGAGAAGGATGCTGACGTCTTGGCATGTGGCCACGTCAGAATAATGCACGTACCTGGACACAAGGGGCATCTTACAAAGGGCACTATTTAGGCCTGGTTTACACCATAAAGACCGAAACGTAAAGAATAATGCACGTTCCTAGTGAGCCTCAATGAGAATAATGCACGTCCCTAGTGAATATGTCCATCAGTAGAGAATAATGCACCTAACCTATTTAGGCCTGGTTTACACCATAAAGACCTAAGTAGAGAATAATGCACGTCCCTAGTGAGCCTCTAGTTGACTAGCTCGTTGATCAAAAGATAGTCATGCTTTCCTGACTATGGACATTGGATGTCATTGATAATGGGATCACATCATTAGGATAATGATGTGATGGACAAGACCCAATCCTAAGCTTAGCTCAAAGATTGTGTAGTTCGTTTGCTGTAGCTTTTCTGAATGTCAAGTATCATTTCCTTAGACCATGAGATTGTGCAACTTCCGGATACCGTAGGAGTGCCTTGGGTGTGCCAAACGTCACAACGTAACTGGGTGACTATAAAGGTACATTACAGGTATCTCCGAAAGTGCCTGTTGGGTTGACACGAATCGAGACTGGGATTTGTCACTCCGTATGACGGAGAGCTATCTCTGGGCCCACTCAGTAATGCATCATCATAATGAGCTCAATGTGATAAAGTGGTTGATCACGGGATCATGCATTACGGTACGAGTAAAGTGACTTGCCAGTAACGAGACTGAACAAGGTATTGGGATACCGACGATCGAGTCTCGGGCAAGTAACGTACCGATTGACAAAGGGAATTGTATACGGATTGATTGAATCCTCGACATCGTGGTTCATCTGATGAGATCATCGTGGAGCATGTGGGAGCCAACATGGGTATCCAGATCCCGCTATTGGTGATTGACCGGAGAGTCGTCTCGGTCATGTCTGCATGTCTCCCGAACCCGTAGGGTCTACACACTTAAGGTTCAGTGACGCTAGGGTTGTTAGGAAGACTTGTATGTGATTACCGAATGTTGTTCGGAGTCCCGGATGAGATCCCTGACGTCACGAGGAGTTCCGGAATGGTCCGGAGGTAAAGATTTATATATGGGAAGTTGTCATACGGTCGCCGGAAAGGTTCGGGGGCATATCGGTATTGTACCGGGGCCACCGAAGGGGTTCCGGGGGTCCACCTCTTCCGGAGGGCCTTATGGGTTGTATGGAGAAGGGAACTAACCCAAGTGGCTGGGGCACCACACCCCCTAGGGCCCATGCACCTAGGGTTGGGGGAAACCCTAAGGGGGGGCGGCCCCTTGCTTGGGGGGCAATCCCCCCTCCCCTTGGCCGCCGCCCCCCCTCTAGATCTCATCTAGAGGGGGCCGGCCCCCTTCCCCCTTCCCCTATAAATAGAGGGGTGAGGGGAGGGCTGCATACGACATCCAAGGCGCAGCCCCTCCCCTCCCCAACACCTCTCCTCCTCCATAAGAGCTTGGCGAAGCCCTGCTGGAGTACTGCAACTTCATCACCACCACGCCGTCGTGCTGCTGTTGGAGCCCTCTTCCTCAACCTCTCCCTCCTCCTTGCTGGATCAAGGCGCGGGAGACGTCCTTGCTCCGTGCGTGTGTTGAACGCGGAGGTGCCGTCCGTTCGGCGCTAGGATCTTCGGTGATTTGGATCACGTCGAGTACGACTCCATCAACCCCGTTCTCTTGAACGCTTCCGCTCGTGATCTACAAGGGTATGTAGATGCACTCCTATCTCCCTCATTGCTAGATGACTCCATAGATTGATCTTGGTGATGTGTAGAAAATTTTAAAATTCTGCTACGTTCCCCAACAGTGGCATCATGAGCTAGGTCTATGCGTAGTTACTATGCACGAGTAGAACACAAAGTAGTTGTGGGCGTCGATATTCTCAATTTGCTTGCCGTTACTAGTCTTATCTTGATTCGGCGGCATCGTGGGATGAAGTGGCCCGGACCAACCTTACACGTACGCTTACGTGAGACCGGTTCCACCGACTGACATGCACTAGTTGCATAAGGTGGCTGGCGGGTGTCTGTCTCTCCCACTTTAGTAGGATCGGATTCGATGAACAGGGTCCTTATGAAGGGTAAATAGAAATTGGCAATTCACGTTGTGGTTTTGGCGTAGGTAAGAAACGTTCTTGCTAGAAACCTATAGCAGCCACGTAAAAACTTGCAACAACAATTAGAGGACGTCTAACTTGTTTTTGCAGCAAGTGTTTTGTGATGTGATATGGCCAAAGGATGTGATGAATGATGTATGTGATGTATGAGATGATCATGTTCTTGTAATAGGAATCACGACTTGCATGTCGATGAGTATGACAACCGGCAGGAGCCATAGGAGTTGTCTTTATTTATTTATGACCTGCGTGTCAACATAAACGTCGTGTAATTACTTTAATTTATTGCCAAAGCGTTAGCCATAGTAGTAGAAGTAATAGATGACGAGACAACTTCAAGAAGACACGATGATGGAGATCATGATGATGGAGATCATGGTGTCATGCCGGTGACAACGATGATCATGGAGCCCCGAAGATGGAGATCAAAGGAGCAAACGATATTGGCCATATCATGTCACTATTTGATTGCATGTGATGTTTATCATGTTTTACATCTTATTTGCTTAGAACGATGGTAGCTTAAATAAGATGATCCCTCATAAAAAATTTCAAGAAAGTGTTCCCCCTAACTGTGCACCGTTGCGAAGGTTCGTTGTTTCGAAGCGCCACGTGATGATCGGGTGTGATAGATTCTAACGTTCGAATACAACGGGTGTAAGCCAGATTTACACATGCAATACACTTAGGTTGACTTGACGAGCCTAGCATGTACAGACATGGCCTCGGAACACAGAAGACCGAAAGGTCGAGCATGAGTCATATAGAAGATACGATCAACATGAAGATGTTCACCGATGTTGACTAGTCCGTCTCACGTGATGATCGGACACGGCCTAGTTAACTCGGATCATGTTATACCTAGATGACTAGAGGGATGTCTATCTAAGTGGGAGTTCATTGAATAATTTGATTAGATGAACTTAATTATCATGAACTTAGTCTAAAATCTTTACAATACATCTTGTAGATCAAATGGCCCACGTTGTCCTCAACTTCAATGCGTTCCTAGAGAAAACCAAGCTGCCAAGAAAGATTATGTCCTAGAAGCACCGCTAGGTGACGCACCCATCCCACAGAACCAAGACGTTATGAATGCTTGGTAGACACGTGCTGATGATTACTCCCTCGTTCAGTGCGGCATGCTTTACAGCTTAGAACCGGAGCTCCAAAAGCGTTTTGAGAGACACAGAGCATATGAGATGTTCGAAGAGCTGAAAATGGTTTTTCAAGCTCATGCCTGGGTCAAGAGATATGAAGTCTCTGACAAGTTCTTCCGCTGTAAGATGGAGGAAAATAGTTCTGTCAGTGAGCACATACTCAAAATGTCTGGGTTGCATAACCGCTTGACTCAGCTGGGAGTTAATCTCCCGGATGACGCGGTCATTGACAGAATCCTTCAGTCGCTTCCACCGAGCTACAAGAGCTTTGTGATGAACTTCAATATGCAGGGGATGGAAAAGACCATTCCTGAGGTATATTCAATGCTGAAATCAGCAGAGGTACTAGTCAAAAAGGAACATCAAGTGTTGATGGTGAATAAAACCACTAAGTTCAAGAAAGGCAAGGGTAAGAAGAACTTCGAGAAGGACGGCAAGGGAGTTGCCGCGCCCGGTAAGCAAGCTGCCGGGAAGAAGCCAAAGAATGGACCCAAGCCCGAGACTGAGTGTTTTTATTGCAAGGGAAGTGGTCACTGGAAGCAGAACTGCCCCAAATACTTAGCGGACAAGAAGGCCGGCATCACAAAAGGTATATGTGATATACATGTAATTGATGTGTACCTTACCAGTACTCGTAGTAGCTCCTGGGTATTTGATACCGGTGCGGTTGCTCACATTTGTAACTCAAAGCAGGAGCTGCGGAATAAATGGAGACTGGCGAAGGACGAGGTGACAATGCGCGTCGGGAATGGTTCCAAGGTCGATGTGATCGCCATCGGCATGCTACCTCTACATTTACCTACGGGATTAGTTTTAAACCTCAATAATTGTTATTTAGTGCCAGCTTTGAGCATGAACATTGTATCAGGATCTCGTTTAATATGAGATGGCTACTCATTTAAATCCGAGAATAATGGTTGTTCTATTTATATGAGAGATATGTTTTATGGTCATGCTCCGATGGTGAATGGTTTATTCTTAATGAATCTCGAGCGTAAAGCTACACATATTCATAGTGTGAATACCAAAAGATGTAAGGTTGATAATGATAGTCCCACATACTTGTGGCACTGCCGCCTTGGTCACATAGGTGTCAAACGTATGAAGAAGCTCCATGCAGATGGACTTTTAGAGTCTCTTGATTACGAATCATTTGACATGTGAGAACCATGCCTCATGGGTAAAATGACCAAGACATCGTTCTCAGGAAAAATGGAGCGAGCAACCAACTTATTGGAAATCATACATACTGATGTGTGCGGTCCAATGAGTGTTGAGGATCGCGGTGGCTATCGTTATGTTCTCACCCTCACTGATGACTTGAGTAGATATGGGTATGTCTACTTAATGAAACACAAGTCTAAGACCTTTGAAAAGTTCAAGGAATTACAGAGTGAGGTTGAGAATCAACGTGACAGGAAAATCAAGTTCTTGCGATCAGATTGTGGGGAAGAATACTTGAGTCACGAATTTGGCACACACTTAAGAAAATGTGGAATAGTTTCACAACTCACGCCGCCTGGAACACCTCAGCGTAATGGTGTGTCCGAACATCGTAATCGCACTCTATTAGATATGGTGCGATCTATGATGTCTCTTACCGATTTACCGCTATCATTTTGGGGCTATGCTTTAGAGACTGCCGCATTCACTTTAAATAGGGCTCCGTCGAAATCCGTTGAGACGACACCGTATGAATTATGGTTTGGGAAGAAACCTAAGCTGTCGTTTCTAAAAGTTTGGGGATGCGATGCTTATGTCAAGAAACTTCAACCTGAAAAGCTCGAACCCAAATCGGAAAAATGCGTCTTCATAGGATACCCTAAAGAAACTATTGGGTATACCTTCTACCTCAGATCCGAAGGCAAGATCTTCATTGCCAAGAATCGGTCCTTTCTAGAGAAAGAGTTTCTCTCAAAAGAAATAAGTGGGAGGAAGGTAGAACTTGATGAAGTATTACCTCTTGAACCGGTAAGTGGCGCAGCTCAAGAAAATGTTCCTGAGGTGCCTGCACCGACTAGAGAGGAATTTGATGATGATGATCATGAAACTTCAGATCAAGTTGCTACTGAACTCCGTAGGTCCACAAGGACACGTTCCGCACCAGAGTGGTACGGCAACCCTGTCTTGGAAATCATGTTGTTAGACAATGGTGAACCTTCGAACTATGAAGAAGCGATGGTGGGCCCGGATCCCGACAAATGGCTGGAAGCCATGAAATCCGAGATAGGATCCATGTATGAAAACGAAGTATGGACTTTGACTGACTTGCCCGTTGATCGGCGAGCCATAGAAAATAAATGGATCTTTAAGAAGAAGACAGACGCGGATGGTAATGTGACCATCTATAAAGCTCGGCTTGTCGCTAAGGGTTATCGACAAGTTCAAGGGGTTGACTACGATGAGACTTTCTCACCCGTAGCGAAGCTGAAGTCCGTCCGAATCATGTTAGCAATTGCCGCATTCTATGATTATGAGATATGGCAAATGGACGTCAAAACGGCATTCCTTAATGGTTTCCTTAAGGAAGAATTGTATATGATGCAGCCGGAAGGTTTTGTCGATCCTAAGAATGCTGACAAGGTGTGCAAGCTCCAACGCTCGATTTATGGGATGGTGCAAGCATCTTGGAGTTGGAACACTCGTTTTGATGAGATGATCAAAGCGTTTGGGTTTATGCAGACTTATGGAGAAGCCTGCATTTACAAGAAAGTGAGTGGGAGCTCTATAGCATTTCTCATATTGTATGTGGATGACATACTGTTGATGGGAAATGATATAGAATTCTTGGAAAGCATAAAGGCCTACTTGAACAAGTGTTTTTCAATGAAGGACCTTGGAGAAGCTGCTTATATATTAGGCATCAAGATCTATAGAGATAGATCGAGACGCCTCATTGGTCTTTCACAGAGTACGTACCTTGACAAGATATTGAAGAAGTTCAAAATGGATCAGTCAAAGAAGGGGTTCTTTCCTGTATTGCAAGGTACGAGATTGAGCACAGCTCAATGCCCGACCACGGCAGAAGATAGAGAAAAGACGAGTGTCGTCCCCTATGCCTGGGCCATAGGGTCTATCATGTATGCTATGCTGTGTACCAGACCTGATGTAAACCTTGCTGTAAGTTTGGTAGGAAGGTACCAAAGTAATCCCGGCATGGAACACTGGACAGCGGTCAAGAATATCCTGAAGTACCTAAAAAGGACCAAGGAAATGTTTCTCGTTTATGGAGGTGACGAAGAGCTCGTCGTAAAGGGTTACGTCGATGCTAGCTTCGACACAGATCTGGATGACTCTAAGTCACAAACCGGATATGTGTATATTTTGAATGGTGGGGCAGTAAGCTGGTGCAGTTGCAAGCAAAGCGTTGTGGCGGGATCTACATGTGAAGCGGAGTACATGGCAGCCTCGGAGGCAGCACAAGAAGCAGTCTGGGTGAAGGAGTTCATTACCGACCAAGGAGTCATACCCAATGCGTCGGGCCCGATGACTCTCTTCTGTGACAACACTGGAGCTATTACCCTTGCCAAGGAGCCCAGGTTTCACAGGAAGACCAGGCATATCAAGCGTCGCTTCAACTCCATTCATGAAAGTGTTCAAAATGGAGACATAGAGATTTGTAAAGTACATACGTACCTAAATGTAGCAGATCCGTTGACTAAACCTCTCCCCAGAGCAAAACATGATCAACACCAGAACTTCATGGGTGTTCGATTCATCACAATGTAACTAGAATATTGACTCTAGTGCAAGTGGGAGACTGTTGGAAATATACCCTAGAGGCAATAATAAATGGTTATTATTACATTTCTTTGTTCATGATAATTGTCTATTGTTCATGCTATAATTGTGTTATCCAGAAATCGTAATACATGTGTGAATACATAGACCACAACACGTCCCTAGTGAGCCTCTAGTTGACTAGCTCGTTGATCAAAAGATAGTCATGATTTCCTGACTATGGATATTGGATGTCATTGATAACAGGATCACATCATTAGGAGAATGATGTGATGGACAAGACCCAATCCTAAGCTTAGCTCAAAGATCGTGTAGTTCATTTGTTGTAGCTTTTCTGAATGTCAAGTATCATTTCCTTAGACCATGAGATTGTGCAACTCCCGGATATCGTAGGAGTGCCTTGGGTGTGCCAAACGTCACAACGTAACTGGGTGACTATAAAGGTACATTACAGGTATCTCCGAAAGTGTCTGTTGGGTTGACACGAATCGAGACTGGGATTTGTCACTCCGTATGACGGAGAGGTATCTCGGGGTCCACTCAGTAATGCATCATCATAATGAGCTCAATGTGATCAAGTGGTTGATCACGGGATCATGCATTACGGTACGAGTAAAGTGACTTGCCGGTAATGAGACTGAACAAGGTATTGGGATACCGACGATCGAGTCTCGGGCAAGTAACGTATCGATTGACAAAGGGAATTGTGTATGGATTGATTGAATCCTCGACATCGTGGTTCATACGATGAGATCATCGTGGAGCATGTGGGAGCCAACATGGGTATCCAGATCCCGCTATTGGTGATTGACCGGAGAGTCTCCTCGGTCATGTGTGCATATCTCCCGAACCCGTAGGGTCTACACACTTAAGGTTCGGTGACGCTAGGGTTGTTAGGAAGACTTGTATGTGATTACCAAATGTTGTTCGGAGTCCTGGATGAGATCCCGGACGTCACGAGGAGTTCCGGAATGGTCCGGAGGTAAAGATTTATATATAGGAAGTTGTCATACGGTCGCCGGAAAGGTTCGGGGGCATATCGGTATTGTACCGGGGCCACCGGAGGGGTTCCGGGGGTCCACCGGGAGGGGCCACCTTTCGGGGGGGCTTATGGGCTGTATGGAGAAGGGAACCAGCCCAAGTGGGCTGGGGCGCCACCCCTCCTAGGGCCCATGCGCCTAGGGTTGGGGGAAACCCTAAGGGGGGCGCCCCCTTGCTTGGGGGGCAAGCCCCCCTTCCCTTGGCCTCCGCCCCCCTCTAGATCTCATCTAGAGGGGGCCGGCCCCCTTCCCCCTTCCCCTATAAATAGAGGGGTGTGGGGAGGGCTGCATACGACATCCAAGGCGTAGCCCCTCCCCTCCCCAACACCTCTCCTCCTCCATAAGAGCTTGGCGAAGCCCTGCCGGAGTACTGCAGCTTCATCACCACCACGCCGTCGTGCTGCTGTTGGAGCCCTCTTCCTCAACCTCTCCCTCCTCCTTGCTGGATCAAGGCACGGGAGACGTCCTCGCTCCGAACGTGTGTTGAACGCGGAGGTGCCGTCCGTTCGGCACTAGGATCTTCGGTGATTTGGATCACGTCGAGTACGACTCCATCAACCCCGTTCTCTTGAACGCTTCCGCTCATGATCTACAAGGGTATGTAGATGCACTCCTCTCTCCCTTGTTGCTAGATGACTCCATAGATTGATCTTGGTGATGCGTAGGAAATTTTAAAATTCTGCTACGTTCCCCAACAGCGTCCATCTCCGCCCAGTATGCTTTAACACGGGCAACGGTCATGCGCGAGCCTTCTATGCACGCCGACCTCTTCATCGCATTAATGCGCGTCATCGCACCAAGGAACCGCTGCACTAAACTGAAATAACTGTTCGGCTTTGGCTTTTCCGGCCATAGCTGATCCAAGACAGACCTCATGGCGAGTCCGGACAACCTATTTAGTTTGGCCCATTCGGCTAGCTGATCAGTCAATGGAAGCGGACGCTCAGGAACGTTGAATTGCAACCCGAACAGCTTGTCCACTTCACGATCTGTTTGACTTTGGAAGTATTTGGCCGCATCGGCAGCGCTCGCCGCCAAGTCCATATACGCATCTGTTGAACTCCACAGCCGATCCAGAGGGGCATACCGTGGATCTCCGAACTTCCTTCGTAGCACGAAGGGCTTCCCGGCCGCAATATCCCCGGCCTCCCGCAGCTCCTCCTTCTTCGCTCTCACTGCAAAGCGGGTGTCTTTGTCCGCCATCGTGGCCTTCTCAAGGTCCGTTGCCTTCGCTCGGTTTTCTTTTTCAAGGGGCCGGCAACGGTCGGCAGTGTCTTTTAATTCTACGGCCATCTTGGCCATCTTCTCTTGGCTCTCGCAATGTGCGGCCTTCTCGGATCTCAACTCTTCGGCCGCCTTCAAGGCAGCCGCATTACTAATCCTCGCTTGTTCCTTGGCTCGGGCAAGTTCTGCCCGCAAGGTTTCCACGGTGGCAGCTCCATCTGCAGTCACAACATATTAAAGATACTGGCATCATGCTGCTCTTACTATGTGGCGTTCACCAGATAATAACACTTACCCTGTGCCTCGTCAAGCCTCTTGTTAACAAGCCCGATGTCGGCGTCTGCCGCATCCAGTTGCCGTTTTAATTCGGCAAACTCACTAGTCTGGCTAGCCACCGGAGCTTCCACCACCTGCACATAAGGGTAGTCTGGTTATTGCCTGGGACTATGATCCTCTGTTCGCCGCCGTTCTCGACGACAACCAGAGTCTCAGGGGCTACTATCTACACAGGGCACACCTAACATATGCAGTACTATCACATATTATCTCACGTACCTCAAAGCCTGTCAGTAGACTCATATAGGCTTCATGTAATCCGCTTTCGACGGACGAAATTCTCCCATCACCGTACCCATGAACATACACTGTTCTTCTGAGATGGCCGCTCGCCCCACCAGCTCCCTCAGAACGTCCGACCGCATACTAGATGGTGCCGGGCTCTTTTGTTTGCTCTCTTCGGGAGCCGGACGCTGGGGACTTCTGGGGTCTATGGGATTATCTTCTGGCCTCACCGGATCCGGAGAGGCCCTCCGTGACGACACTTCAGGGTCGCCCGCTTCTTGAGCGGAGGAGTCCGGGGGAGGCGTTTCGCTCTCCATCATCTCTGGAAGAAGATCCCTCGAAGACGAGCTCGGCTGAGAGGGGCTAAGGCCCGAACTACAAGATATATGCGGTGGTTATTTTCTCAGAAAAAAGATAGCATACCTTTACTATTAAAGTATTTTGGATCACTTACGACTCGTTGGAGGGTTGATCCCCCCACGGACATTGTGCGGCAAAAGCACCCCCCGAGGCAGGACCCTCTGTGGGAGACTTCTCCTCCCATTTGGAGGCTTCGGCTTCCGGATCCTCGGAAGCAGTCCTTTTCCTCCCCCGGTTATTCTCCTTCATGGAGACGCTCATTCCCTTGGTTGGAACTGGCGGCAATGGGGGCCCGCGTCTGCCCGTATTATCCCCCCCGTATCTTCCTTCGAGGGCTCCGGGCAAGGTGCGACCTCGAGCATCTTTTCCAATACCGAATTTTCCAAACCCTCAGGGAGGGGGGACAAACCCCGAATCATCTTCGCCTTTGTTAGCCAGTCCTAGTCAAAAAGCAAACTCGCAGAAATAACTTCATGATGAATAAAAGACAGTGTGTTCGGCCAGAGGATTTCTTACTTGTTCGACGGCACGGTTACTGCTCAGGCCCACATCCTCGGTAATATCCGGACACTCTACTTGAGGTCCGTAGAATGACTTGTACATCTCCTCATGCGTCAGGCCGAGGAAACTTTGAATGGCACGTGGTCCCTATGGGTTGAACTCCCACAAGCGAAGGGGCCGGTGTTTGCAAGGCTGGACTTGACGAACCAGCATAACTTGTGTTACCACAACCAAATTAAAATCTCCCTCGAAGAGATCTCACATACGGCTTTGCAGTATAGGCACGTCCTTGGCTGGACCCCAGCTCAGACCTCTGCTAATCCATGACATCAGTTGTGGTGGGGGCCCGAGCGGAAAGCGGGGGCAGCTGCCAACTTGGCACTTCTGGGAGCCGTGACGTAAAACCACTCCCGTTGCCATAATTCAGACACCTCTGGAAAGGAACCTTTCGGCCATGGAGCTCCTGCCATCTTGCCTATTGATGCACCTCCGCACGCTACATGCTGCCCCTCGATCATCTTCGGCTTCACTTCAAAGGTCTTGAGCCACAGGCCGAAGTGAGGGGTAATGCGGAGGAAGGCCTCACACACGACGATAAATGTCGAGATGTGGAGAAAGTAGTCCAGAGGTAGATCGTGGAAATCTAGCCCGTAATAGAACATCAAACCCGTGACAAAGGGATCCAGGTGAGGCCTAGGCCTCGGAGGAAGTGGGAGACGAACACAATGTCGTCGTTGGGTTCGGGAGTAGGGACGACCTGCCCTCGAGCAGGCAGCTGATGCGAAACCTCGGTTGTCAGGTATCTGGCCTCCCTCAGCTTCTTGATGTCCTCTTCCGTAACAGAGGAGGGTATCCATCGGCCTTGAAGGCTGGATCCAGACATGATTGAAGATCTGGAGCACCTACCCTAGGCTTTGGGTGTTAGAACTCGAGGCAGGGGAAGGGTCGATTGAGCATGAGAGGGAAAAAGCAAAAACCTTGTCCCTTTATAAAGAGGGTGAATATCAAGCATCCTCTCTGCAGCCGTTTAGGACATGCCTATAATCTAGGAGTCCTAGACACGGTTAGGTTACCCACGACCGCATTAATGAGAATCCCGTAATTGGGGGAACACGATCTCTGCTATGACAAGACGTGTCAAGAAACCGCCTCGCATTATGTGTGGAGCTGGTTGAAGAAAAACGGTTTGAATAATCACCGGGCCATGACATAACGTCATGCTGCCAAAGCAAGTTAGCGAATTGGATTTGCGAAAATATTATTCTCTCTACGGCGGTATGTGGAACTTATTTTGTAGGGTCGGACACTATCCTCGTATTCAAATTCTTTTGTGATGTATTCGGAGAAAGAACCCGCCTTGCAATGCCGAAGACAATACTGCGCGCCGGACTCATCGTCATTGAAGCCTGGTTCAGGGGCTACTGAGGGAGTCCTGGATTAGGGGGTCTCCGGACAGCCGGACTATCTCCATTGGCCGGACTGTTAGATTATGAAGATACAAAATCGAAGACTCCGTCTCATGTACGGATGGGACTCTACTTGGCATGGAAGGCAAGCTAGACAATACGGATATGGATATCTCCTCCTTTGTAACTGACCTTATGTAACCCTAACCCTCTCCGGTGTCTATATAAACCGAATGGTTTTAGTCCGCAGGATGACAACATACAATTATACCATAGGCTAGCTTCTAGGGTTTAGCCTCTCTGATCTCGTGGTAGATCTACTCTTGTACTACCCATATCATCAATATTAATCAAGCAGGACGTAGGGTTTTACCTCCATCAAGAGGGCCCGAACCTGGATAAACATTGTGTCCCCTGCCTCCTGTTACCATGCAGCCTAGACGCACAGTTCGGGACCCCCTACCCAAGATCCGCTGGTTTTGACACCGAAAGTGGGTAAGCCATGTCCATTGTGTCCCTAAGAAGGGAGGTATCGCTGTTGTTCCTAATGATAAAGATGAATTGATTCCACAAAGAATTATCACAGGTTATAGGATGGTAATTGATTTCCGCAAATTGAATAAAGCTACTAAGAAAGATCATTACCCTTTACCTTTTATTGATCAAATGCTAGAAAGGTTATGCAAACATACACACTATTGCTTTCTAGATGGTTATTCTGGTTTCTCTCAAATACCTGTGTCGGCTAGAGATCAATCAAAGACTACTTTTACATGCCCTTTTGGTACATTTGCTTATAGACGTATGCCCTTTTGGTACATTTGCTTATAGACGTATGCCTTTCAAAGATGCATGATGGCTATATTCTCTGACTTTTGTGAAAAGATATGTGAGGTCTTCATGGACGATTTTTCCGTATATGGTTCCTCTTTTGTTGATTGCTTGAGCAATCTTGATCGAGTTTTGCAGAGATGTGAAGAAACTAATCTTGTCTTGAATTGGGAAAAGTGCCACTTTATGGTTAATGAAGGTATTGTCTTGGGGCATAAAGTTTCTGAAAGAGGTATTGAAGTTGATAAAGCCAAGGTCGATGCTATTGAAAAGATGCCATGTCCCAAGGACATCAAACGTATAAGAAGTTTCCTTGGTCACGCCGGATTTTACAGGAGGTTCATTTAGGACTTCTCAAAAATTTCTTGGCCTCTGACTAATTTATTGCAAAAAGATATACCAGTTGTCTTTGATGATGATTGTATAGAAGCATTTGAAATACTTAAGAAAGCATTAGTCTCTGCACCTGTTGTTCAGCCACCTGATTGGAATTTACCCTTTGAAATTATGTCTGATGCTAGTGATTATGCTGTAGGTGTTGTTCTAGGGCAAAGAGTTGATAAGAAATTAAATGTTATTTATTATGCTAGTAAGACTCTAGACAATGCTCAAAGAAATTATGCTACTACTGAAAAAGAGCTTTTAGCAGTTGTATTTGCTTGTGATAAGTTCAGACCTTATATTGTTGATTCTAAAGTAACTATTCACACTGATCATGCTGCTATTAAATACCTTATGCAAAAGAAAGATGCTAAACCTAGACTTATTAGATGGGTTCTCTTGCTACAAGAATTTGATTTGCATATTGTTGATAGAAAGGGAGCTGAGAACCCCATTGCAGACAACTTGTCTAGGTTAGAGAATGTTCTTGATGACCCACTACCTATTAATGATAGCTTTCCTGATGAACAATTAAATGTTATAAGTACTTCTCGTAGTACTCCATGGTATGTTGAATATGCTAATTATATTGTTGCTAAGTTTATACCACCTAGCTTCACATACCAGCAAAAGAAAAAGTTTTTCTATGACTTGAGACATTACTTTTGGGATGACCCACATCTTTATAAAGAAGGAGTAGATGGTGTTATTAGACGTTGTGTTCCTGAGCATGAACAGGAACAGATCCTACGCAAGTGTCATTCCGAGGCTTATGGAGGACACCACGCTGGAGATAGAACTGCACATAAGGTATTGCAATATGGTTTTTATTGGCCTACTCTCTTCAAGGATGCACGTAAGTTTGTCTTGTCTTGTGATGAATGTCAAAGAATTGGTAATATTAGTAGACGTCAGGAAATGTCTATGAATTATTCTCTTGTTATTGAACCGTTTGATGTTTGGGGCTTTGATTATATGGGACCTTTTCCTGCCTCTAATGGATACACACATATTTTAGTGGTTGTTGATTACGTTACTAAGTGGATAGAAGCTATTCCAACTAGTAGTGCTGATCATAACACTTCTATTAAAATGCTTAAAGAAGTTATTTTTCCGAGGTTTGGAATCCCTAGATATTTAATGACTGATGGTGGTTCACACTTTATTCATGGTGCTTTCCATAAAATGCTTGCTAAGTATGATTTTAATCATAGAATTGCATCTCCTTATCACCCACAGTCTAGTGGTCAAGTAGAGTTGAGCAATAGAGAGATCAAATTAATTTTGCAAAAGACTATTAATAGGTCTAGAAAGAATTGGTCCAAGAAACATGATGATGCATTATGGGCTTATAGAACTGCATACAAAAATCCTATGGGTATGTCTCCGTATAAAATGGTTTATGGAAGAGCATGTCACTTACCTCTCGAACTAGAACATAAGGCGTATTGGGCTATTGAAGAGCTCAACTATGATTTTAAACTTGCCGGTGAGAAGAGGTTATTTGATATTAGCTCACTTTATGAATGGAGAACCCAAGCTTATGAAAATGCCAAGTTGTTTAAAGAAAAAGTTAAAAGATGGCATGACAAAAGGATACAAAAGCGTGAGTTTAATGTAGGTGATTATGTATTGCTATACAACTCTCGTTTAAGATTTTTTGCAGGCAAACTTCTCTCTAAATGGGAAGGCCCCTATTTTATCGAAGAGGTCTATCGTTCTGGTGCCATAAAGATCAACAACTTCGAAGGCACAAATCTGAAGGTGGTAAACGGTCAAAGAATCAAACATTATATCTCAGGTAATCCCATAAATGTTGAAACCAATATTATTGAAACTGTAACCCCGGAGGAATACATAAGGACACTTTCTGGAACGTTTCTGACTCCGAAAAGGAATATGTATGTGGTACGGTAAGTAAACCGACTCCAAAACAATTTTTAAGGCAATATTTCTCCGTTTTGGAATATTTAGAAAAATAGAAAAATAAGTAGCAGTCCGGGAAGGACACGAGGGCCCCACGAGGGTGGTGGGCGCGCCCCCCTACCTCGTGAGCACCTCGTGTGCCTTCCGGACTCCGTTTTCTTGCATGTTACGTATTTTGGTCGGTAAAAATTCATTATATAACCTCCCGAAGGTTTTGACTCCCGTATCACGCAATATCCTCTGTTTTCGTTTCGAGCTGTCCCGTTGCAGATTAAATCAACATGTCTTCCCAGGATTCGGAAGGAGAAAGCTATGTGGATGATTATTAGCAAATCCCAAGGTCTATGGAGATGTGGAACATGATGGATGGACCACGGAGGAAGAAGAGGACTATGAACCCAAGGGGAACGAATGGAGACGAGCTCGATGCAATGGAGCAACAAGTTTTCAAGTGCAGGGATGGTGGATGTGGACTCAACTCTAACCACATGATGATCGCGGAGTTCACTAGCAACCACAAGTTGGATGCTGACAACATCGGGGAGACTATCTTCAAGCTTCATGAGAAGATCGAGCACCTCCAAGCCCAAATCTATGACCTGCAAAACCAAAACTGTGAGTATGAATATAGATTCAAAAGGATGAGTTTGGCTACAGATTTGAGGATCCCGGAGACTCGATCATCTTTCTATGATGGAGAACCTATGCCTTGGAAGATGGACGCAAGGCCCGCATCATCTACAACACCTCCACCTTCTTCACCGACAAAGGAGATATAATCACATGGGTATGGGCACTCCCCTTGGCAACTGCCAAGGCTTGGGGGAGGTGCCCCGGTATCGTATCACAATCACATCTCCTATCTTTACCGTTTTTCTTAGTTCGATCTTATTAGTAGTATCTTGATCTAGTAGAATAAAGTTTATGGCATGATCTAGTTTTGAGTTTGCTTTATGATCTCTCTTTGTAATCGAGTCCGTGAGCTATATATAATAAAGATTAGTGTTGAGTCAAGGGCTTGATTATTTTGCCATGATCTTGGGTGAATAAAAGAAAAGAGAAAAGAATAAAAAGAAACAAAAAGTTCATATTGATCTTATTGAGAGTAATGACTTCACATAGAAAGAGTATGATGATTAAAAGTTGTTGGGAGTTGGCAGACATAGCATTGGTCATTGTTGCAATTAATAGGAAGTAATAAGGAAAGAGAGGTTTTCACATATAGATATATTATCATTGACATCTTTTACGATTGGGAGCACTCATTAAAATATGACAAGCTAAAGAGTTGATGTTGGACAAGGAAGACAACGTAATGAGTTATGTCTTTCTTATATCTGAGATTAAGTATGTTGTCATGGATCCTCTAACTTGTTGAGCTTGCATTTCCCCCTCATGCTAGCCAAATTCTCAGCACCAAGTAGAAACACTACTTGTGCTTACAAATACCCTTAAACCAGTTTTGCCATGAGAGTCCACCATATCTACCTATGGATTGAGTAAGATCCTTCAAGTAAGTTGTCATTGGTGCAAAGCAATAAAAATTGCTCTAGTATGATTGATTGGTGTGGGAGAAATAAGCTTTATACGATCTTGTGATGTGGAAGTAATAAAAGCGACGGACTGCACAATAAAGGTTCATATCACAAGGGGCAATATGAAGTGACTTTCTTTTGCATTGAGATTTTATGCATCCAATCATAAAAGTGCATGGCAACCTCTGCTTCCCTCTGTGAAGGGCCTATCCTTTATTATTATCTTCTACCTTATGCAAGAGTCACGATGATCTTCACCTTTCCCTTTTCATTTTATCCTTTGGCAAGCTCAGCATGTTGGAAAGAACATGATATATATATCTAATTGGATGTAGGGGAGAATGAACCATTATTGTTGACATTACCCTTGAGGTAAAAGGTTGTGAGCTACCCAAAGCGGAAGTTGCTACCCGAATTCGATGAGGAGGACTCAGGCCCCCCACAACCAAAAATTAAAACAACCATCTGGCCGGATAGACGATCTTACGGCCAACATAAAGCGGCAAGCAACGCCGCACACAAGCCAATACGCGGTCTACGCGAGGGCTCGCATCAAAAGGAGGGCGAAACCAGATCCATCTATGGACCACGCAAGCGTGCTCCAGCATACGATGCAACACAACAAACATCTGAACAACGCAGTACACCCAGATATAGGGGTGCCGCACACCCCCTATGTTTCACCGATGAGGTGCTGGACCATGAATTTCCAGAGGGATTCAAACTCATAAACATAGAGGAATACGACGGAACAACAGACCCTGGGGTCTGGATTGAGGACTATATCCTCCATATCCATATGGCTCGGGGAGATGATCTCCACGCCATTAAGTATTTACCCCTCAAGCTCAAAGGGTCGGCTCGGCACTGGCTTAAGAGCCTCCCCGAAAGCTCCATTGGAAGCTGGGAAGAGCTCGAAGACGCCTTTCGGACAAATTTTCAAGGGACTTATGTCCGACCTCCGGACGCGGATGATTTGAGTCATATAACTCAACAGCCTGGAGAGTCAGCCCAAAAGCATTGGAACAAGTTTCTTACTAAAAAGAACCGAATTGTCGACTGTCCGGACGCCGAAGCCTTGGCAGCTTTTAAGCATAGCGTCCGTGACGAATGGCTTGCCAGACACCTCGGCCAAGAAAAGCCGAGAACAATGGCAGCATTAAGAAGCCTCATGACCCGCTTTTGCGCGGGTGAGGATAGCTGGCTAGCCAGATGCAGCACCAGCGACCCCAGTACATCCGAAGTTAGAGATGGAAACGGGAAATCACGTGCAACAGCAATAACAAACGCCGGAATAAAGAAGACAGCACGAAGAGCACGGCAGTAAACGCCGGATTCAAAAGCTCTCGGCCAGGTCAGCAAAAGCCGCCCTCTAAAGGCGTCAGAGATGAACTGTCCAGCCTAAACAAAATTCTGGACCAAGTATGTTAGATCCATAGCACCCCCGGTAAACCCGCTAATCATACCCACAGAGAATGTTGGGTCTTCAAGCAGTCCGGCAAGCTCAACACCGTACACAAGGGGGAGGATACACCAAGCGAAGACGAGGATGAGCCTCTCAAGAAAGACACTGGGGAACAAAAGAAATTTCCCCCAGAAGTCAAAACAGTAAACGTGTTACACGTGATCAAGGGGAGAAACAAAACGGCACTCCCAGAAAAATATGCCCAAGGGCCTATCATCCGCGGAGTCTTGCCACTGGTCGTCTCAACCGATCACTTTCGACCATCGTGATTACTCAGCAAGTATCCGGCGTGCGGGATGGGCTGCCCCGTTATTAGACCCAATAATTGACGGATACCACTTCACACGAGTCCTAATGGACGGTGGCAGCAGTCTAAACCTGATATACTAGGATATAATCCGCGAAACGGGGATAGACCCAACGAAAATTCGCCATAGCAATACTACCTTTAAAGGAGTAACGCCAGGCCCAGGGGCTCATTGCACGGGCTCCCTGCTACTAAATGTTATATTCGGCTTCCCTGATAACTTCTGTAGCGAACATTTAACCTTCCACATCCCTCCGTTCCAAAGTGGCTATCAAGCACTACTTGGACGCGAAGCTTTTGCTCGCTTTAATGCAATACCACATTAGGCTTCCCTGACGCTCAAGATGCCCGGTCCACGCGACATCATTGCAGTGAACGGAAGTATTAAGCGATCCTTGCGCGCCGAAGAGAATGCGACTGCCTTGGTAGCCGCACACTAAAAACTACCTCGCCAACTAAAGTATTTGATAGGTCGTCAAGACCACGGACGCGGTTAGACGAGTCCGGTGCTGCTATATGTAATTTATACCAGATTGATGGCCACGCCACTATTACAAATACAAGGGGCCCGACGCGTGCAGACGAGTGGCAATTTATACTCATTTCTAGTTATACATGGTTTCTTTAAAAAACTATCTCCCTGCATGACAACTTTTTCACCTAAACTCCTCTCTTTTACAGATGACCATCGTGCTACAACTGTCCAGGATACGGCACAACGGAGACACAGGCGCAGACGTGCAATAGGGACCCATTCCAAGGATTCTTTTTAGATTAAGACCCTGCGTAAACCTTTTTTACTGTCTCTTGTTGATACACATCCACCGAATTCTCAGCACAATCGAGAAGGATGCTGACGTCTTGGCATGTGGCCACGTCAGAATAATGCACGTACCTGGACAAAAGGGGCATCTTACGAAGGGCACTATTTAGGCCTGGTTTACACCATAAAGACTGAAACGTAAAGAATAATGCACGTTCCTAGTGAGCCTCAATGAGAATAATGCACGTCCCTAGTGAATATGTCCATCAGTAGAGAATAATGCACCTAACCTATTTAGGCCTGGTTTACACCATAAAGACCTCAGTAGAGAATAATGCACGTCCCTAGTGAGCCTCTAGTTGACTAGCTCGTTGATCAAAAGATAGTCATGCTTTCCTGACTATGGACATTGGATGTCATTGATAATGGGATCACATCATTAGGATAATGATGTGATGGACAAGACCCAATCCTAAGCTTAGCTCAAAGATTGTGTACTTCGTTTGCTGTAGCTTTTCTGAATGTCAAGTATCATTTCCTTAGACCATGAGATTGTGCAACTTCCGGATACCGTAGGAGTGCCTTGGGTGTGCCAAACGTCACAACGTAACTGGGTGACTATAAAGGTACATTACAGGTATCTCCGAAAGTGCCTGTTGGGTTGACACGAATCGAGACTGGGATTTGTCACTCCGTATGACGGAGAGCTATCTCTGGGCCCACTCAGTAATGCATCATCATAATGAGCTCAATGTGATAAAGTGGTTGATCACGGGATCATGCATTACGGTACGAGTAAAGTGACTTGCCAGTAACGAGACTGAACAAGGTATTGGGATACCGACGATCGAGTCTCGGGCAAGTAACGTACCGATTGACAAAGGGAATTGTATACGGATTGATTGAATCCTCGACATCGTGGTTCATCCGATGAGATCATCATGGAGCATGTGGGAGCCAACATGGGTATCCAGATCCCGCTATTGGTTATTGACCGGAGAGTCGTCTCGGTCATGTCTGCATGTCTCCCGAACCCGTAGGGTCTACACACTTAAGGTTCGGTGACGCTAGGGCCCACGAGGTAGGGGGCACGCCCTAGGGGGGCGCCCCCCACCCTCGTGGACAGGGTGTGGGCCCCCTGGTATTCATCTTTGGCGAGGGTATTTTATTAGTTTTTCTAAGATGTTCAATGGAGTTTCAGGTCATTCCGAGAATATTTGTTTTCTGCACATAATACAACACCATGGCAATTCTGCCGAAAACAACGTCAGTCCGGGTTAGGTCCATTCAAATCATACAAGTTAGAGTCCAAAACAAGGGCAAAAGTGTTTGGAAAAGTAGATACAACGGAGATGTATCAACTCCCCAAGGTTAAACCCTTGCTTGTCCTCAAGCAATTCAGTTGACAAACTGAAAGAAAGAAAAACTTTTACAAACTCTGTTTCCTCTTGTTGTTGTAACTATGTTAAGCCAGTATTCAAGTTTTCAACAGAGATCATAACTAACCACATTTACAATAATTCTCAGGTCTCATAATTACTCATATCGATAGCATAATCAACTAGCAAGCCATAATAATAAATCTCGGATGACAACACTTTCTCAAAACAATCATAATATGATATAACAAGATGGTATCTCGCTAGCCCTTTCTGAGACCGCAAAACATAAATGCAGATCACCTTTAAAGATCAAGGACTGACTAGACATTGTAATTCATGGTAAAAGAGATCCAATCATAGTCACACCCAACATAGATTAATAGTGATGAATGAAAATGACAGTTGCGCTCTCCAGCTAGTGCTTTTTAATAAGAGGATGATGACTCAACATAAAAGTAAATGGATATGCCCTTCGCAGAGGGAAGTAGGGATTTGTAGAGGTGCCAGAGCTCAGTTTTTCAATAGAGATAAATTGTATTTTGAGTGGTATACTTTCATTGTCAACGTAACAACTAAGAGATGGCGATATCTCCCATGCTAAACACATTATAGGCGGTTCCCAAACAGAATGGTAAAGTTTATACTCCCCCTCCACCAACAAGCATCAATCCATGGCTTGCTCGTAACAACGAGTGCCTCCAACAGACATCAGGTCCTAGGGGGAGTTTTGTTTGCAATTCATTTTGATTTCGTTTGCATAAAGCATGGGACTGGGCATCCCGGTGACCATCCATTTTTTCGTGAGTGAGGAGTGGAGTCTACTCCTCTTGAGAATAACCCGCCTAACACGGAAGATAAGGACAGCCTTGGTTGATACATGAGCTATTCGAGCATACAAAACAGAATGCTTATTTGAAGTTTTAGAGTTTGGCACATACAAATTTACTTGGAATGGCAGGTAGATACCGCATATAGGAAGGTATAGTGGACTCATCTGGAATAACTTTGGGGTTTAAGGGATTGGATGCACAAGCAGTATTCCCGATAAGTACAAGTGAAGGCTAGCAAAAGACTGGGAAGCGACCAACTAGAGAGCGACAACAGCCATGTACATGCATTAAAATTAATAAACATTGGATGCAAGCATGAGTAGGATATAATCCACCATGAACATAAATATCGTGAAGGATATGTTGATTTGTTTCAACTACATGCGTGAACATGTGCCAAGTCAAGCCACTTAAATCATTCAAAGGAGGATACCACCCCATCATACCACATCATAATCATCTCAATAGCATGTTGGCACACAAGGTAAATCATTATAACTCATAGCTAATCAAGCATGGCACAAGCAACTACGATCTACAATTGTCATTGCAAACATGTTTATTCATAATAAGCTGAATCAAGAACGAGGGACTCATCATATTTACAAAAACAAAAGAGGTCGAGTTCATACCAGCTTTTCTCATCTCAGTCAGTTCATCATATATCATCATAATTGCCTTTCACTTGCACGACCGAACGGTGTGAATAATAATAAGAGTGTACGTGCATTGGACAAAGCTTCTGCGAGCATTCAATAAACAGGAGAAGACAACGCAATATGGGCTCTTGGTTAAATCAACAATAATGCATATAAGAGCCACTTCAACAATTTAATTATGGTCTTCTCCTACTGACCCCCAAAGAAAAGAAAAGAAATAAAACTATTTACATGGGAAAGCTCCCATCAAGCAAAATAAGAACGGGAAATATTGTTGGGCTTTCTTTTTAATTATTACTACTACAGCAGAAAAATAAACTACTACTAATTTTTTTTGTTTTTCTTAAGGTTTAATAAACACACAAGAAGAAAGCAGGAAAAAGAAACTAAACTAGCATGGATATTACAGAGAAAAAGTATGAGCACCGACATCTAGCAACGAGTGTGTGTGAACATAAATGTAATGTCTATGAGAAATACGTACTCCCCCAAGCTTAGGCTTTTGGCCTAAGTTGGTCTATTGCCAGGGATAGCCTGGCGGATACCCAATAGGTGTAGCTGGGGTCGTATTGCGATGAAGAATAGTTGGGATCATACTGATGTGCAGCGGTTATCGCCTGCTGAGCTGCAGCGTGGAGTCGAGTTGCCTCCGCTCTCCTCTCGTACTCTTCTGCCTCCTCTCTGGTAATAACATATCTTCTTTCTGTCTGTGAATCAAAGAAGGCAGGAGCAGGGAGAGTAATACGGAAAACACGTCATTTATCAAAAATTAAATGATATAAGAGAGGTGATTCAGGCCTCTCGACAAACTGGTGCGAAGCCATAGAGTCATAATCTAAATATGCAGGAGGCAACTCCGTATCACCCTCACGAATGTCTATCTCAAGAAAATGAGCTAAGCGGGTTGCATAAATTTCTCCAAAGAAATCTCCATTATGTTTATTATGATGCAACCTACGAGCTACAATGATTCCCATATGATAAGATTGGTCTCCTAACACAGCACTCCTAGGAATGCTCAGGTCAGGGACACACATGTGACATGCTTCATCCTTAGCATTTATGCATCTACCGATGAAGAGAGCAAAATAATGTATAGCAGGAAAGTGAATGCTCCCTATGGTAGCCTGCGTTATATCTCTAGATTCCCCTACAATTATACTATCAAGAAAGTTTCTAAATTCAGATTTAGGGGGATCCCTAATACCACCCCATGATGGAAGTTTGCAAGCAGAAGTGAAATCCTCTAAGTCCATGGTATAAGATATGTCATAGAGATCAAACATGACTGAAGGAGAATTACGTGAAGATGAATACTCAAACCTCCTCACAAATGAACTTGTGAGATCATGATACTGGGGGCATTTGTTAGGCTCAAAATCCTCAAGACCAGCATTGCGCAAATATGCTTTGAATTCTTCTTTAATTCCCGCACAGTCCATAAAATTTTCCGACGGCCATTCGCAAGGTCGTACTGGAGCGTCTCTTGGTGGATCGTCGTCAGCATCGCGCATAGCAATCCTGGGTCCTTGCTTCGTAGAGGAACCACCTTGGAACATCTCTGAAAAATCCTGAAATTTTTACTAACTTCAAAATAAAAGTAAACCAAACTCAATAATATCGATAGCAACTACTCCTACAAGTGCCTAGGGCCTATATCATGCATCAAAACTACCTTTGACCATATAAATTTGACATGCAAGCTCAAGAGCAGGGTCACCTAAGCAGCAAAAATTTGCAAAGAATAAAGCACTAGAACAAAAACTAATTGGACCAATGGAGGAGTCACATACCAAGGAACAATCTCCCCAAGCAGTTTTGCGAGAGGTGCTTTGAGCAAGGAGATCGAAAATCACAGCAAAAGTGGCTGGAACTCGTGCTCGAGTTGGTTTTTCGGGTTTGTGTGAGACAGAGGAAGAAGATGGGTGCTGGGATAAGTGGAGGAGGGCCACCATGGGCCCACGAGGCAGGGGGGCGCACCCTAGAGGGGGGCGCGCCCACCACCCTCGTGGCCTGGTGGCAGCTCCTCCCGCGGTAATTTTTGCACAGTAAATCCTCAAATATTCCTGAAAAAATCATATTAAATTGGCATGGAATTCTGAGGACTTCTATTTTCGGGATATTTTTATATTGCATGGATAAGTCAGGAAACAGACAGAAAAATACTATTTTTACTTTATTTCTACTAATTAACAGAAAATATAGAGAGAGTACAGAAGGTTGTGCTTCTAGTTTCATCCATCTCATGCTCATCAAAAAGAATCCACTAACAAGGTTGATCAAGTCTTGTTAACAAACGCATTCCGATAATCATGAAACCGGAGAAATTTTGAATAACACTAAGTTACCTCAACGGGGATATGAACATCCCCTATAATAAGTATATCATATTTCTTTTTGACAGTAGGAAGAGGAAATTCAAAATCTCCAATTATAATCGATGGAATTTTTCCAATGGAGTTGATACTATGAACTTGAGGTTGTTTTCGCGGAAAGTGTACCGTATGCTCATTACCATTAACATGAAAAGTGACATTGCCTTTGTTGCAATCAATAACAGCCCCTGCAGTATTAAGAAAAGGTCTTCCAAGAATAATAGACATACTATAATCCTCGGGAATATCAAGAATAACAAAGTCCGTTAAAATAGTAACATTTGCAACCACAACATGCACATCCTCATAGATACCGACATGTATAGCAGTTCTTTTATCAGCCATTTGCAAAGATATTTCAGTAGGTGTCAGCTTATTCAACTTAAGTCTACGATATAAAGAGAGAGGCATAACACTAATACCGGGTCCAAGATCACATAAAGCAGTTTTAATATAATTTCTTTTAATGGAGCAAGGTATAGTAGGTACTCCGGGATCTCCAAGTTTCTTTGGTATTCCACCCATAAAAGTATAATTAGCAAGCATGGTGGAAATTGCAGCTTCCGGTATCTTTCTTTTATTAGTAATGATATCCTTCATATATTTAGCATAAGGATTCATTTTGAGCACATCAGTTAATCGCATATGCAAAAAGATAGGCCTAATCATTTCAGCAAAGAGCTCAAAATCGTCATCATCCTTTTTCTTGGATGGTTTTGGAGGAAAAGGCATGGGTTTTTGAACCCAAGGTTCCCTTTCTTTACCATGTTTCCTAGCAACAAAGTCTCTTTTATCATAACGTTGATTCTTTGATTGTGGGTTATCAAGATCAACATCAGGTTCAATTTCTACATCATTGTCATTACTAGGTTGAGCATCATCATGAACATCATTATTAATATTTTCATTAGGTTCATGTTCATTACCAGATTGTGTTTCAGCATCAGACATAGAGATATCATTTGGACTATCAGGTGGTTCAGAAGTAGGTTCACTAGAAGTTTGCACAGTTCTATCATTTTTCTTCTTCTTCTTTTTAGAAGAACTAGGAACATCAATATTATTTCTTTGAGAATCTTGCTCGATCCTCTTAGGGTGTCCTTCAGGATACAAAGGTTCCTGAGTCATTCTACCAGTTCTAGTAGCCACTCTAACAGCATAATCATTTTTCTTACTATTCATTTCATCAAGCACTTCTTTTTGAGCCTTAAGTACTTGTTCTACTTGAGTGGTAACCTTAGTAGCATGTTTGCTAACAAGTTTAAGTTCACCTTTAATATTAGCCATATAATCACCCAAGCGTCTAATCATATAAGCATTTTCTTTTAATTGTCTACCAAAATAAGCATTGAAGTCGTCTTGCTTAAACATAAAGTTATCAAACTCATCCAAGCACAGACTAGCAATTTTAGTAGGAGGGACTTCAGCTTTATCATATCTATAGAGAGAATTTACCTTTACTGCCTGTGTCGAGATATCGGGGTCAGGAGGTTCTTCAATAAATAAAGAATTGAGATCATAAGTTTCTTCAACAGGCAGTGAATTAAGACCATGTATTTCTTCAATAGGAGGTAAATTCTTAACGTCTTCAGCTTTAATACCTTTTTCTTTCATAGATTTCTTTGCGTCTTGCATATCTTCGGGACTGAGGAATAGAACACCTCTCTTCTTCGGAGTTGGTTTAAGAATAGGCTCAGTAATTGGAGCAAGAGTTGGCTCTGGAGGTGCCCAATTATTTTCATTTGTCAACATATTATTCAATAGAATTTCAGCTTCATCCGGTGTTCTTTGCCTGAAAAGAGAACCAGCACAACTATCCAGGTAATCTCTGGAAGCATCAGTTAGTCCATTATAAAAGATATCAAGTATTTCAGGTTTCTTAAGAGGATGATCAGGCAAAGCGTTAAGTAACTTGAGAAGCCTCCCCCAAGCTTGTGGGAGACTCTCTTCTTTAATTTGCATGAAGTTGTATATTTCCCTCAAAGCAGCTTGTTTCTTATGAGCAGGGAAATATTTAGCAAAGAAGTGATAAATCATATCCTGGGGACTACGCACACGACCAGGATCAAGAGAATTAAACCATATCTTAGCATCAACCTTTAATGAGAACGGAAATATTTTGAGTATATAGAAGTAACACGATCTCTCATCATTAGTGAACAGGGCAACTATATCAATTAACTTAGTAAGATGTGCCACAATAGTTTCAGATTCATAGCCATAAAACGGATTAGATTCCACCAAAGTAATTATATCAGGATCAACAGAGAATTCATAATCCTTATTAGGAACACATATAGGTGAAGTAGCAAAAGCAGGGTCGGGTTTCATTTTATCTCTAAGTGATTCTTTGTTCCATTGAACTAATAACCTCTTAAGCTCATATCTATCTTTGCAAGCTAAAATAGCGGCAGAAGATTCCATATCAAAAAGATAGCCCTCAGGAATAACAGGCATATTTTCATCATCATATTCAAATTCAATAATTTCTTTTTCTCTAGCCCTAGCAATTTGTTCATCAAGAAATTCACCAAGGGGCACAGTAGTATCAGGCATAGAAGCAGTTTCATCATAAGTATCATCCATAGCAGAAGTGGCATCATCAAAAACATGCGACATATCAGAACAAATAGCAGAAGCAGGTGTAGGTGTCGCAAACTTACTCATAACAGAAGGTGAATCAAGTGCAGAGCTAGATGGCAGTTCCTTACCTCCCCTCGTAGTTGAGGGATAGATCTTGGTTTTTGGATCTATCAAGTTCTTCATAATGATAAGCAGATATAAATCCCAAGTGACTCAAAGAATAGAGCTATGATCCCCAGGAACGGCGCCAGAAATTGGTCTTGATAACCCACAAGTATAGGGGATCGCAACAGCTTTCAAGGGTAGAGTATTCAACCCAAATTTATTGATTCGACACAAGGGGAGCCAAAGAATATTCTCAAGTATTAGCAGCTGAGTTGTCAATTCAACCACACCTGGAAACTTAGTATCTGCAGCAAAGTGTTTAGTAGCAAAGTAATATGATAGTGGTGGTAGCGGCAACAAAAGTAAAGACAACAAAAGTAATGTTTTTGGTATTTTGTAGTGATTGTAACAGTAGCAGCGGGAAAGTAAATAAGTGTAAACCAGTATATGGAAAACTCGTAGGCACTGGATCAGTGATGGATAATTATGCCGGATGCGGTTCATCATGTAACAGTCATAACATAGGGTGACACAGAACTAGCTCCAATTCATCAATGTAGTGTAGGCATGTATTCCGTATATAGTCATACGTGCTTATGGAAAAGAACTTGCATGACATCTTTTGACTACCCTCCCGTGGCAGCGGGGTCCTATTGGAAACTAAGGGATATTAAGGCCTCCTTTTAATAGAGAACCGGAACAAAGCATTAGCACATAGTGAATACATGAACTCCTCAAACTATGGTCATCACCGGGAGTGGTCCCGATTATTGTCACTTCGGGGTTGCCGGATCATAACACATAGTAGGTGACTATAGACTTGCAAGATCGGATCAAGAACTCACATATATTCATGAAAACATAATAGGTTCAGATCTGAAATCATGGCACTCGGGCCCTAGTGACAAGCATTAAGCATAGCAAAGTCATAGGAACATCAATCTCAGAACATAATGGATACTAGGGATCAATCCCTAACAAAACTAACTCGATTACATGATAAGTCTCATCCCACCCATCACCGTCCAGCAAGCCTACGATGGAATTACTCACGCACGGCGGTGAGCATCATGAAATTGGTGATGGAGGATGGTTGATGATGATGACGGCGACGAATCCCCCTCTCCGGAGCCCCGAACGGACTCCAGATCAGCCCTCCCGAGAGGTTTTAAGGCTTAGCGGCGGCTTCGTATCGTAAAACGTGATGATTTCTTCTCCTCTATTTTTTCTCTCTGAAAGCAAATATATAGAGTTGGAGTTGGCGTCGGAGAGCATCCAGGGGGCCCACGAGGTAGGGGCGCGCCCTAAGGGCCCCCCCCTCGTGGACAGGGTGTGGGCCCCCTGGTCTTCATCTTTGTCGAGGATTTTTTATTATTTTTTCTAAGATGTTCCGTGGAGTTTCAGGTCATTCCGAGAATATTTGTTTTCTGCACATAAAACAACACATGGCAATTCTGCTGAAAACAGCGTCAGTCCGGGTTAGTTCCATTCAAATCATACAAGTTAGAGTCCAAAACAAGGGCAAAAGTGTTTGGAAAAGTAGATACGACGGAGACATATCACATGGCCATGCCTATCTTGGTCGGATCACACAAGGGGCCCAGAGTATATCTCTCCTCATCAGAGGGAAAATCCCATCTTGCTCGACCATGTCTAGCAGCATGGGTCTGGACAAGCCCGAAACCTACCTTTCTAACTACCCAGTCAAGGAGTAGCATTTGGTTGGCCCAAATCAAGTCTGTCACCATCCCGAGTACATGCGCCAGCTCAGGTCTTAGGACATAGAACATATGTTGTACTAGAGACTCACATATGACATATCGCTACGTCTCATAGTTGGGTCTGTCCGACTCGGACCTTGTCTCAACTCGGATCCGACTACGTCGAATCCAACCATATCGTTCCGAGTACATATTATCCGGTTGGCATCCAATGCTCTATGTCTAGTGAGCCAAAGCCTTCGACCGTTTCATATGCTAGTCTAGTCGGCTGCGTGTCCACACAGCCCTTTCGACTAGGGACCTTTTAGGACAGTCATCATACAATGCATAGTCCCACAAACAATTCACATACTTGCTGATACACATCATGATAATGTCCAAGGACTATATTTATTCATAAACACATAGGAAATATCATCATACATGATTGCCTCTAGGGCACATCTCCACCACAGTAGAGTAGGGAGGAAGCGCTCTGCCAGCAGATGTTGCAGCGCGAGCACACTCCCATGCTCCGGGCCCTCAGGGTGAGGGCCAACCAGGCGCTGGACACCATCTGCGATGAACACGCCCCTCATCCCCACAAAGAAGATTATGCCAGCCATCTCTGCTTCTTTACCGACGTCGTGACACGCCTAGAGGACCAGGCCGAGAGGGCTCACGAGCTTGTTGAAGAAAAGAGACGAGGCCTCCACGAGCGCGCGTTTTCAGTCATCTCCAGAGCATCGATCCCCAATTCGACTTTAACGCCGCCATCGCTCCAGTGCTCGGAGCCATCCGGGACAACTTGGCTCGCTGGGTGGACGATAATGTGGACGCTCTGGTCAGGGCTTTCTCTTCCAAGGATGACGCGGTGGTGGTCGTGGTGGAAGAAGGCAGCGCGGTTGATGATGGTGAAGACGACGCCAGTGACAGCGCCAGCAACATGCTTGGGAGCGATTCGGAAGATGCTGCGAGCGACATGTCCGATTGAGCCTGCGATCCTTTGCTTTGAGCCTGCAATCAAAAGCTTGGACACGGCCCCTCAAGGTGTAAGAGCATTTTGGGGAGGGGGAGCCCCTCATGTAATCAGATTGATGTTTTATTCCTTAAGCCAGACTTGAAATGTGCTTTTGCGAGCCCACGAGCTCCTCAGCGGCTTGTCATTGTAACTTACCTCAGCCCAGGTAGGCCTCGAACTAGTCTTCTAGTTGCCGATGTGCATTCCTCTTGATGGGAGTTCTCCACAGGCTCCCGAGAGCAGTCCTTCACGGGCTCGCGAGGTTTTGGGCTTCTGAAGAGCCTCTAGTCCATCCGAGAGGGTCTGTGAGAAACGAGCACCAGACCATGGCAGGGTGTGCGTGTAGCACGCGCATACCATGACCAGGCCCCGCTTGCGAGGTGCTTGCAAGGGAAGGGGTAGTAGGCGCAAGGCTCGAAGCAAGGCACTGAACCAGAAAACTCAAAAAATCAACACGAATGAGATAAGACGCCCCCACGCTTGCAAACGAAAATACGCCTTCAAGTTCAAATCCAAAAGGCGGCAAATCGAGCTACAAAAAAGGGGTTGAAAGCAAACAGCCGCGTCCGGCACCGCTAGTCTTGTTGTCTTCCCACCAGCGCGGAGCTAAGTGCTTTCACTCGCTGTGAGCATGGTCATTGGGGAACAGGGTCGACGGCCAGCGCAGAGCATGGTGCTTCCACTAGGACGTGGGTGGGAGCCCCCAAGGCCCAAGGGCGGCACTCCGGAGACTACAGGGTGTGTACAACCCCACTCAGTATTACGTGAGAGTGTCACGAGCGGAGACCTTCATAGGCGTGAGCCTTCATATCGCCATGCGAGGGGCCCGCCCTGCGCCACCCTTGACCACCATTGGGGCGTCCGGAAACCAAGATGAGACCAAGGGGTAAAGAGGATGCTGGCGGCACCCTCGGCGACAACGGGTCCTCTACTGGGGGGAAAGGCTTGCCGGCGCTTCCCCGGCAGAGGGCCTACCTCCGTGCAGCACCATGCTCTGTGTGGCACGGGGGAGGGCCTGGCTCGGCGCCTCTCCCGTGCAGCCCCCAGAGCACCACTCCTGCCACTGACTAGGCCACTGCCCTGAGGTCTCTAACTGCTACCGCAACCTGGTTCTCCTGCAGTTCGGGGTTAGCGTAAGCTTGCTCCTGAGATACTAACCGTACCCCGCCGTCGTCATCGCTGAAGGGGGCGGCGAAGCCTCCGGGCGGCTCGTGGAAGATCTGCGCTCGGGCCCCCTAGCCGCCCATCTTGGTCTTGGGAACGGATTGGGGCCTTCCCTCGGCAAGTATTCTGGGCTCACCATGCGGGGCACGTAGGCGTCCGAAACCACCTCACCAGAACTGCCGCCCAGGTGCTCCGCGCATTGAGCCGCTAGCCGCGGCGCTTGGCCCTGGTGGCCGCTGTGTGGTGTCCTGGCGCGTCCTCGCGGCGGGCCGTCGGTGCTTGTCCCTCCTAGCGATAGAGTGGTCGCGGCAGGACGGCCCACGCCAGGGCCCGCGCCGACGTCATCGGATCCCCCTGAAACCCTAAGGGGTGCGCGGGCTCGCCCAGCCCCGTGCGCGCTTCCACCACAACCTGGGCGTGGTCATGGAGTAGAAGGGTGGCGTACCCCTGCAGGCGGCATCCAGTAGTTCGGCGACTCGCTGCAGTAGTGCATCGCGGCCGCCCTCCGCCAGCCTGCACCGCAGCAGCTCCCGTGCTACGATGAGTGCGACTCGCATGTTCGCCTACTCCCGTCGGGTGTGCGGTTCCGTTGCCGTAGCATAACCTGAGGATTGTGCGGCTGCGCACGTGCGCCACGGTGCGATGGTGGCCGGCCGTGACCCGCGCTGCCCGGGCCCGCGGGTGTTGGGCGGCGAGCGGGCCGCTTGGAGCGCGGAGTTGTGGTATTCTAGAGTAGATGGCAGCGCCCGGGCAGGCCATGCCGCCCAGTGGTCAGCCTGGGTCCTCGGACCGTCAGACATAGGAGTCACGGGGCAACAGCGGGTCGGTCGACGGAGAAGAAGCTTCGGCGCACCCCTACCTGGTGCTCCAAATGTCGGATTCGGGGTTCCGGCAAACACTTGAGGTTCGAACTCTGGGGTGCGCACGAAGATCTTTCTCCCTAGCTTGCCCTTGCAACGATCTCAAGGCCGAACTTGCGGAACCCAAGGAACAAGAGACTCGGGGGTTTATACTGGTTTGGGCCGCCATTGTGGTGTAATACCCAACTCCAGTGTGATGTGGTGGATTGCCTCGCGGGTTGAGGATGGATTAGTACAATGGATGAACAGCCTCCTAAGGAGAGGTGTTCTTGAGCTCAATGAGCTGGTGTGTCTGAGGATGGTCTGAATGATCCGTCCCTTGCTACGGTGGTGGCTAGCCCTATTTATAGAGGCCCTGGCCCTCTTCCCAAATGTTAGGCGGGAGGGATCCCACAACGGCCAATTTTGAAGGGAGACAATTAGTACAAGTTATCCTGACAAAAGGTGGTCTTTGCCTGCCAAAGGCTCTGGTGGTGATGCAGCTGTGGGCTCCGCGGTGACCTCTGTCCTGCCATCCTGCTGGTCTTGGTCTTGTTGCACCGATATGGAAACCTTTTCCTAATGCCTCGGGACTCCTGGCCTGCGCCGGCTTCTTTAGCACTGAAGAGGGAACGGGCACTCCCGCCTGGCTTCGGTCATCATGGCTCATGTCACGTGAACCTCACGAGGTGCCCCTCGCCTTGATATCTCCGCTCCTCAGGAGCCAGCCTAGCGAGGCCACCCCTGAGGAGGTCCTGTGTCGTCCGCCTCACGAGGCTTGGCCCCTCGCGAGAGTGTTGGGTGGTTGCTGATGAAGATGGGCCGTCCCGGGCCGCCCGTAGAGCCACGCCGTGGGCCGCAAGCAGGCAAGTCTGGGTACCCCCATTCCCAAGACGCCAACAGATACATCAGATTTAATCAGTTCAGTATTGATTGGGGGAGTTATAAAATAAGCAGAAATTGGTTTCATATTCTCATAGATTCCCTACATACAAGCAGTTTCACAATGCCGTCAGGTTTAACTATTGGCCAGAAATTGAACAGTTGAATTAGATATAACCAGGGATGTGATGTACCTACTTGTTGCGCATGCTGCTCTTGCAAGCTGCGACTGTCCGTTTGCGCAAACTCGATGCCATGCCCATGCTGCCGCCGATGCCTCCCACGCAGGCTACACCCAGGGTTGGATCTTCATCTCCTTGTCCTTCCATTCGCTTGAAGCCCGGTGACCTCCCTCCAACGAGGGCGCAAGGAAGTGCTGTGTTGGTCTGTCCAGCGGTGGCTAGGTTAGGAGCGAACTAGACTGGAGGCTGGAAGGAACGAATTGGGATTTTTCCTGGTGTTGATCGATATGGGAGGCGCTCGTTTGGGCCGCGAGCCTGCTATAGGGTCTGCCTTGCACTTATGTTATTGGCCCATCCAAATTGAAACGTGTTTTCTTGATTTTTACATTGCCTACTCGTGCATTGGGATGAACATAACTAGCCTGGGCCAACCTAGACGAGTCAAACTAGGTCCACACTTTCCAGCCATTCGAGGCGGCCGCCCATACCAGCCCCTACGGTGGCGTCGCCCCTTTTTGCGTGTATGACTGGGGTAGTGAAAAATATTCCATTGGTCCTTTTGATTTACCCACAGAATGGTTGAATTGCTTGTTTCTATGAACTGAGTTCGCCAATAATGTGAAGGATGCCAGTCTTTTTATCCTATTGTAGATTGCTTAGATCTCGATATGCCAAATGTAATCGCATGAAATATACAGTAAAAGCCAGTGTGATGTGTGTGGCTACAACTAGTCTGACTACACGTCCTCATATAACATATCAAGGACGCACAATCTTACCAGATTAACCATTCGACTTACCAATGCAATGTGGAAAGAAAGAAGTATTGGGACTGCGTATCCAAGCAATTGATGCCATGGACTCCTTCGTAGAACCTTGTAAGCAAAAAACAAGTTGCTGCGTGCCTGTACAAAGATCTAGCGTAAGTTTAGTTACCCACTTCTCGGAATTTTAGTTAGCCACTTATTGCAAAATTGTTCGATTATGTTGCTTGGCTTAATTTAGTTTGCCACTGATAACATAATGCCATAGCCTGTTAATCCTATTATAGACTGTGCCTATCTATGTGTTTGATATGTACTGTTAAGAATTACCTGTTTGCCTAAACTTAAGTAGATACTTAAGCACATAGATAGCTGGTCATATGTACTTCTAGGGTGTAGCAGAATTCACGTGTAATTTACGTTCCGATACCCTGTTTGTTTAAATGGTTTGCTGTTATCAGTTGTAGCACTAGTAATGTTTGCATGTTCATAGATAGACAACTGTCAGGTTTATATGAGGGACACCGTCTTTTTAACTTATATATATGTTGGAATCATTTTTCTTACATCAAAGAAATTTACAGATGCATGTGTTGCTAGTAAACGGTACCGACTTGTTACTTTAATAGCTGGTCATGTGTAATTAAATACGTTGCCAAAACTGGTTAGTTTTACAAGTTTGATGTTAGTTTCTTATGGCTCTTGCAAAACATTATTTATTGATTGCTAACGTTCAAGTTTGCAGGATCCAACTGAAACTTCGTTAACAAAGATGGTTATGTTTCCTAGCCATAGACATGTGTTGTCATTTGATGAACTGGATCACGACATTAGAGAATGATGTGGTGGATAAGACCCATCAGTTAGCTTAGCATAATGATCGTTTAGTTTTATTGCTATTGCTTTCTTCATGACTTATACATGTTCCTCTGACTATGAGATTATGCAACTCCCTAATATCGGAGGAACACCTTGTGTGCTATCAAATGTCACAACATAACTGGTCAAACATGCAAGAAACTCCTCTTTTGGAACAGTTGGACTGGTTCTTCACAACTCCTTCTTGGACTGCAGAGTATCCCAACACCATGGTCTACCCACTGGCCAAAACTACTTCTGATCATGTGCCTTGTGTGGTCTCAATCTCTACCTCCATACCAAAAGCTAAGGTTTTTCGTTTTGAAAACTACTGGGTTGATATGCCTGGGTTTATGGAATGTGTTGAAAGGTCCTGGTCTGCCCCCACGCACTTATCTAACTCTGCTGCAATCCTCACCCATAAGTTTAAAAGGTTAAGGTCAGAGCTTAAGAAATGGCACACAGGAATATCCAGGTTGAAGCTATCTATGAATGCCTGCAATGTAGTCATCCTAGCTTTTGATAACTTAGAGGAAACCAGACCACTGTTTAGACCAGAATTTAATTTCAGGAAAATTGTGAAATTACACCTGGAAGAGCTCCTTCACCTGCAGTACATTTATTGGAAACAAAGGTGTACCATCAGGTGGATCAAAGTGGGTGAGGAAAATTCCAAGTTTTTTCAAGCTATGGCAACAGAGAGGTTTAGAAGGAATTCCATTTCCAGCTTGGTAACTGAGGATGGTGTGACTTTGTCAACTCACAATGAAATGGCTGGACTACTCTGGTCCTCATATAAAGACAGATTGGGAGTTAAATGTGGAATTGACATGTTGTTTGATCTTAGGGCCTTGATACAACCAGTCCCTGGCTTAGAGAGCTTATCTGGGCCTTTTACTGAGGATGAGATAAATGAGGTTTTGAAATTTCTACCTCTTGACAGAGCCCCAGGACCAGATGGCTTTACTGGAATGTTTGTTAAGAAATGCTGGCACATAATTAAAGATGATTTCCTCAAGTTAATGCAGGACTTCTACGAAGGAAGAATCTCCTTACAGAGTATCAATGGATCTCTTGTCACACTCATCCCAAAAATCCTTTCTCCTGAGGGGCCAAATGACTTTAGGCCAATATCTCTCACAAATACTTGTCTGAAGTTCCTAACTAAGCTATTGGCTAATAGACTGCAGAAAGTCATCCTCACATGCATCCATAAAAATCAATATGGCTTCCTTAAGTCAAGGTCTATTCAGGACTGCATTGCTTGGAGCTTGGAATACATACATCAGTGTCACTAGTCCAAAAGACCCATTCTTATCATCAAGTTGGATTTTGCTAAAGCATTTGATACTGTTGAACATGACCTCATCCTACTGATGTTGAAATATAAGGGTTGATGCCAAATGGATTGGATGGGTCAAGGAACTATTGTCATCAGGATCTTCTTCTATCTTATTGAATGGTGTGCCTGGCAAACAATTTGTTTGTAAACGTGGTGTCAGACAGGGGGATCCCCTTTCTCCTCTTCTGTTTGTGATTGCTGCTGACCTTCTCCAATCTGTGGTCAACCATATGCTACAACAGGGACTGCTTACTCTGCCCATTCCCTCTAATGATCCAGATTTTCCAATTGTCCAATATGCAGATGACACCTTGTTAATCACCCAAGCTGATGAAGTACAACTCCTAGCTCTAAAGCAAATGTTACTGGCCTTTTCCAAATCAACTGGTTTGAAAGTCAACTTTCAGAAGTCCTGCATTCTTCCAATTAATGTCTCCCAGGAAGAAACTAATAGATTGGCAGCAATTTTTGGATGTCAGGTTGGGTCCCTTCCTTTTACCTACCTAGGCCTACCTGTGGGAACCACAAAACCAAGAGTTCAAGACCTAGTGCCTGTGGTAGATAGAGTGGAAAGAAGACTCTCTGCTAGCTCCTCCCTCCTCTCCCAGGGGGCTAGACTACAACTGCTAGTGTCTGTTCTTACCTCCTTGCCAATATATTTCCTTTGCAGTCTTAGCTTGCCAGCTACTATCATTAAGCAGCTTGAGAGAATTATGAGGCAATGCTTATGGAGGGGAAACTCTGATACACCTAAACAGTCATTAGCTGCCTGGCCAATGGTTTGTAAACCAAAAGATAAGGGAGGCATGGGCATAATAAACCTTGCAATCCAGAACAAGGCCCTACTTACCAAACACTTACACAAGTTTTACAATAGGGCTGATATACCATGGGTTTCCTTGATCTGGGACACCTACTATGGTGGAGTGGTTCCTCATGCAACAGTTCAATGTGGATCCTTTTGGTGGAGAGACATCATGAAACTACATGACACCTACAGAAATCACTGTATTATTACAATCAATGATGGAAATAGCTCTCTCTTTTGGCATGATACATGGATCTTAGGTGGAAGCCACCAACCAATTAAAGAGAGATTTCCTAGGTTGTTTTCATTCACACTGGATGATAAGATTTTAGTCAGAGATTTCATTGAGGATTTTGATATTTCAACCTACTTCCAACTGCCATTGTCCCAGGAAGCAATGGATGAACTGATGTCTCTAACATCTCATCTATCCACACTGCAAAGGAGGCCCCTTGAACCTGACACTTGGTCATGGATACCTCGTAATGGTCAATACTCTGCCAAGAGTTTTTACATTATGGCCCATGCTCACTTACCTGATGATGATCCCTGTAAATGGATATGGAAGAGTAAGTGTGTTATGAAAATAAAAGTTTTTGCCTGGCTAATGCTGAATGATAGACTCAATACGAGGGATATGTTGCTACGAAGACATTGGAGATCACAGGAGGATGATAACTCATGCCCACTGTGCATAGCCCACTTGCATGAAGACAGAAATCATCTTTTTTTCCACTACTCTTTCAGCACCAGGGTTTGGAATTATCTGCAAATTAACTGGTATGCTGGGCTAACTCCTCGTGAATGCATTCTGGCTGCCAAGAGAAGTTTCAACCATCCTTTCTTTTTTGAAGTAGTCTACCTTGCTGCCTGGAGCATTTGGACCACAAGGAATGACAGGATCTTCAGGCATATTAGGCCAAGCTTTGGCAGATGGAAAGCCAAATTCATCCATGACATTACTCTGCACTCCTATAGGATGAAGGCCTCTATCAAGCAACCTCTCCTAGACTGGATTCATGCTTTGCCTTAATCTTGTGGCATATGCTGTTGTATATTTGTATATTTGTATATTTGTACAGATATAGGTAGGTTCCCCTGTCTCCTAGTTAGCCTTACCTTTTAAACCCCTTGTATTTGTTTTGTTTGGCCAAGTTTTAATAAAAGGCTGTGGGGCTGTTGCCTCACAGTGTTCAGTCAAAAAAAACATAACTGGGTGATTATAAAGATGCTCTACAGGTGTCTCCGATGGCGTTTGTTGAGTTGGCATAGATCGAGATTAGGATTTGTCACTCTGTGTATCGGAGAGGTATCTCTAGGCCCTCTCAGTAATGCACATCACTATGAGCCTTGCAAGAAATGTGTCTAATGAGTTAGCCACAGGACGATGCATTACAGAACGAGTAAAGAGACTTTCCGGTAACGAGATTGAACTAGGTATGATGATACCGACGATCGAATCTCGGGCAAGTAACATACCGATGACAAAGGGAACAACGTATGTTGTTATGCGGTTTGACCGATAAAGATCTTCGTAGAATATGTAGGAGCCAATATGAGCATCCAGGTTCCGCTATTGGTTATTGACCGGAGACGTGTCTCGGTCATGTCTACATAGTTCTCGAACCCGTAGGGTCCGCACGCTTAACATTCGATGACGATTTGTATTATGAGTTATGTGATTTGATGAACCGAAGTTTTTTTCGAGTCCCAGATGAGATCAGGGACATGACCAGGAGTCTCAAAATGGTCGAGACATAAAGATTGGTATATTGGAAGGTTGTGTTCGGACACGAGAATAGTTTCGGAAAGGTTCGGGCATTTTCCGGAGTATCGGGGGTTACTAGACCCCCCCCCCCAGGGGGTTAATGGGCCTTCATGGGCCCTAGTGGAGAGAGGAGGCGGCGACCAGGTGGTGGTGCGCCCCCCCAAGCCCAATCCGAATTGGATTAGGGTTGGGGGGGCAGCCCCCCTTTCCTTCTCTTATCCTCCTCCTTCCCTCCTTATCCTAGTGGGAATAGGAAAGGGGGGGCGAATCCTACCTGGACTCGGAGGAAAGGCACAACAAGTCCTCTCTTAGCCGTGTGCGCCCCCCCCCCTCCACAGTTACACACCTTGGTCATACCGTCATAGTGCTTAGATGAAGCCCTGCGCCGGTAACTTCATCATCACCGTCGCCATGCCGTCGTGCTGACGGAAGTCTTCCCCGGCCTCAACTGGATGAAGAGTTCGAGGGACGTCGTCGAGCTGAATGTGTGTTGAACGCGGAGGTGTCATACGTTTGGTGCTTGGATCGGTTGGATCGCGAGTACATTCAACTACATCAACCGCATTACTAAACGCTTTCGCTTTCGGTCTACGAGGGTACGTGGACACACTGTCCCCGCTCGTTGCTATGCATCTCCTAGATAAATCTTGCATGATCGTAAGTAAATTTTTTGAAATACTGCGTTCCCCAAGAAAACCAATGGTTGAAGAACCACCCAAAATCTATCATACTACTGAAACTTTCGACATGGATCATCTTCGTTCCCTTTGTGCTCGTGCTGAAAACCCAACTAGCTTAGTTGAGGGAAAATCATTAAATGAGCATGCTTATTTTTTGCGACACCACTTATCTCAAAAAGGGGAACTTTGATGGCATAATATTAATACTATGCATTACTATGCTTGGAATTTATGCGAAATATATAACTTTACTTGTTGTTCTAAAGACCCTAAGAAACACCATTCCTACCAATGTGAGTATAGTGATAATGGAATCATATCTTCTTATGCCAAAGGTGTTTATAATTACTATGATATTGAACAAATTGAAGAATTTGTTTCTTTTAAGGGTGCCTATGAAATTGGTTGTTTGATTACAAAGTATGATATTACTCTTTACAAATCTAAAAAAAATTTCATACTTGAACATTGCTGTGAAAACTATGCTTCTATGTTAAAGAATTTCTTGAGAAAGTCTCTGCTGTCCAAGAAGAGACTAATATTTTGCAGGAATCTATGGAAGAAGAAATTGCTGAAATTGCGAGCTCATTAGATGAAAAAAGATGAGGGGGAGAGCGAAGAACAAAAGGAGGAAGAGCGGATTGATCACCCGTGCCCACCTTCTAATGATAGTAACTCTTTATCCCATACATTGTTTAATTTTCCTTCATCCATACCGAAGGATGAATGCTATGATCCCGTTGATTCATTTGAAATATCTCTTTTTGATGAAATTGATGCTTATTATGCTTGTGGCCAAGATGCCAATTTGAATTATGCTTATGGAGATGAACTTGTTATAGTTCCTTATGTTAAGAATGAAATTTTGGCTATTGCACCCACACATGATAGTCCTATTATCTTTTTGGGTTTTCCAACCTACACTATATCGGAGAAGTCTGATCTTATAAAGGATTATATTGATGGGTTGCATTTTACTATTGTACATGACGATTTTGATGAATATAATATGCATGTGCTTGCTTCTCCGACTTGCAATTATTATGAGACATGAACTACATCTCCGCTTCTCTATGTTTCCAACACGATAAAACTAGCAGGGTAACCCGCGCATTTGCGCGACTAGGCTCAACACATATTGTTTTGTCTTCAAGATGTTTCAATAGTTGGTGCTTTTTATTTTACTTGTAATTATATTCTCTTGAAGCTATGTTGTTCGTGCGATGAATTATTAATTAAAAATTTATGCATAATATATGTCTGGCTGAAACATATGATTGCATTTTGATATAAATCTTCCGATGGTTGTTGTCGGTGTCAAAACCGGCGGATCTCGGGTAGGGTGTCCCAAACTGTGCGTCTAAGGCGGATGGTAACAGGAGGCAGGGGACACGATGTTTTACCCAGGTTCGGGCCCTCTTGATGGAGGTAAAACCCTACGTCCTGCTTGATTTATTCTTGATGATATAAGTGTTACAAGAGTTGATCTACCACAAGATCGGAGAGGCTAAACCCTAGAAGCTAGCCTATGGTATGATTGTCTGTTGTCCTACGGACTGAAACCCTCCAGTTTATATAGACACCGGAGGGGGCTAGGGTTACACAAGGTCGGTTACAAAGGAGGAGATATACATATCCGTATTGCCTAGCTTGCCTTCCACGCCAAGTAGAGTCCCATCCGGACACGAGACGAAGTCTTCAATCTTGTATCTTCATAGTCCAACAGTCCGGCCAAAGGATATAATCTGGCTGTCCGGATACCCCCTAATCCAGGACTCCCTCAGTAGCCCCTGAACCAGGCTTCAATGACGATGAGTCCGGCGCGCAGTATTGTCTTCGGCATTGCAAGGCGGGTTCCTCCTCCGAATACACCATAGAAGAATTTGAATACAAGGATAGTGTCTGACCCTGCAAAATAAGTTCCACATACCACCGTAGAGATAATAATATTCACACAAATCTAATCTGCTGACACGTGTTGGCTACATGACATTATGCCATGGCCCGGTGATTATTCGAACCATTTCCTTTAACTAGCCCCACACATAACGTGAGGCAGTTTTTTGACACGTCTTGTCAAAGCAGAGATCGTGTCCCCCTTATTACGGGATTCTCATCAATACGGGCGTGGGTAACCCAACCGCTCCATCGATTACGGCGCTTGGGGGATAAGCAAGTTTTACCAGGCTAGTGGGGGCGCATAGTTTCGGCCCCCTTATAAAGGGACAAGGTTTAATATTTTTCTACCCACGCCTTCTTCCTCCTTGCTCATCCACTCTTGCACACTCGAGCTCCAACGCCCAAGCCCACATCCTTCCCCTTAGCCTTCTCCAAATCATGTCCGGAGCGGGAGGCAAATGGATGGCTTCCTCCATTAAGGAGGGACACATCAAGAAGCTACACGGAGCCGGATACTTGGCCGCAAATATCGCGCATCGGCTGCCCGTTGCGGGGCAGATCATTCCTACCCCTGAACCTCACGAGAGGGTAGTCTTCCTCCACCACTTCCTCTATGGACTGGGGTTTCCCCTCCATCCATTCGTCCGTGGTCTCATGTTCTACTACGGGCTGGACTTCCATGATCTGTCCCCAAACTTCGTCCTCAACATTTCGGCGTTCATCGTCGTGTGTGAGGCTTTCCTCCGCATCCGGCCCCACTTCGGCCTGTGGTTAAAGACCTTCAATATCAAGCCGAAGGTGGTGGGCAGCCAACAGGCAGAATGCGGCGGAGCCATGGTGGGCAAGATGCCCACTGTTATATGGCTTGAAGGCTCCTTCGTGGAGACCATAAAGGGGTGGCAATCGGTGTGGTTCTACATCACCGAGCCGCACGACGCCAAATGGGTGGCTGCCCCCAAGTTTCGATCCGGAATCCCCACGCGGCTCACCTCCTGGAAAGAGAAGGGCCTATCCTGGGGTTCATCAATAGAGCTGGACGAACTCCAGAAATGTATCCGGAATATGGCAGCAAAGAAGCTCAAGCTTGTCAACATAGTCCAGGTCATGCTCATCCATCGGATCCTCCCGTGCCAACAACGGGACTTCAACTAGTGGGAGTTCGACCCGACCCAGCACCAGACTCTGAGCGAGCTCTTCGACATGACACACAAGGACGTCTCGAAGGTGCTGTTCAAGAGTGCCGAGGTCCCTCCCTCTCTCACTGAGGACCGCGGGCTAAGCGCGAAGCGCCGAGTGCATTCGCTGAGTTCTATACATCCGGTAGGATATTTATTTCCCCTAGCTTAACCATGTGCGGGGTCTGAGCTCCATGCCTTTGATAGGACTGGGTGGAGACGTCGGGGCAGATTAACTGTTCGGCCCCTCTGCCCGAAGACAATACGAACGCTCTCCTGACGGAGATGCTGACTCCGGCTCCTTACAAGGTGCCGGAGAAGACCAAGATGGCCAAGGGAACCCGAAAGAGTTCCCGACGCCAGGTGTTATCGGACTCATCATCCGATAACTCCGTGACGCACTCCTCCCCCGAAGACGAGGAGGAAGATGAAGATGCTCCCCCTCCAGTCGGGGGAGACAAGAAAAGTAAGGCCGCCCCAACCGGGGGGCCGAAAGGTCCAAGAAGGGAAGGACTCTCCTTCCAGACTACTCTACCACCGCCGCCAAAGGCGAAGACGAGTGGCTACTCAAGTCCAAGCCCCTGGCGAAGTCAGAAGTATTTGGATGCCAGAATAACTCATAGCATACCTTTGTCACACCGCTTCTCCTAACGCCGAATTATGATTATGCAGACCGCCACGAGCCCATATTGACGTATCTTCGGACGGCTCCATGGGCTCGTCGGATATGGATAGCGATCCACTTCCGACCGCCACCTCCCCTTGCCCTACAGACAATGCGGAGGTATTGTCTCAAGAGGCATCGGGTCAAGGGGAGACAGTCCCGGAGGCGCCTCAAGGCGACCTTCCGGATTCCGGGAGCAGAGGGAGCAAGGCTCCCGAGGGCTCCGAGTTCGGCCCTCAGCCGAACACCGCGCCGGAACCTCCAGTGGTTCCGGACTCAGGCAGGGAGTCTCCTTCCAAAAGGGGCAAGACGCCTGTGCCGGTGACCTCTGTCCATCCAGAGGCACCGGATAGTCTGTTGGGAGCGCTTCGCAGCGCTTCCATCGACAAAGAGCACCGCACTATTTTGAGTGCGGTGGTCCAGAAGGTTCAGTCTGCCAAGAGCGGACTAACTGAAGCATGTGCCAGCCTTCGAACAGGCTTTGAGGTAAGTTTTTGAAATATGGGGGAAAATATTACTGCATAGACAGTAGCCCCTAATGCTCTGTTCGGTGTTCACAAAGAAAAGTCAAACGGAGGATCAAACAATATCGCAGGAGTCTAATATAAGTATGTCAATATGCGTATGCAGGCTTCCCTGCTGGCCTCTGCCGCACTGACTGCGGAGGTCGCCGCACTGAAGCAGGACCTTAAAGGGTCCAAGGACGAGCTTGGCCTTGCCAAGAGGCAGCTCGAGGAGAACAAAGGTCAACGGAGAAGCTGTTCTAGTATCCGTATACTGGGACCGAACACTGGATGCCTCTGAGCGACCAGCTGAAGCAACTGGTCGAGCTGCACAAGGCGGCCGAACAGGCCATGAAGGGCTTTATAGTCCGGATGTGGCCTGGCGATGCCCTTCCCAAAAGCTACTTCGGCCTGGTGAGGCGGCTTGTGGATGCCTGCCCACGGCTGGAAGTCATCAAGCGGTCCGTCTGCATCGAAGGTGCACACCGGGCTTTCACCCGTGTGAAGGTGCAATGGGCCAAGCTGGACGCCGTGAAGCTGATTAAGGAAGGGCCGCTGGAGGGCAAAGAGCATCGCCACCCCGAGATGTACTATGAGGGTGTCCTGAAGGGTGCTCTTCTCATAGCGGACGAGTGTACGAAAGATATAATATTCGAGTAAACTCGCTCGTGTAGTCCTATATTTACGAAAACTTGTTCATATGCGCTATGCAACGCTTGTTTGAATTAAAATATTAACTTTTGTTCGGCTGTTTATAAAATCTGAGAGATGGCTAGTCGTCGGCTTCCGCCCCCACGCCACGAGTGCTGGGGTGTTCGGGATAAACCTGAGCACTCTTGTTCCCATTGTTGGGTCCTTCGAGGGAGGTGCTCAGCACAACGAACATGGCAATCAGACTATAATGCGTTATCACTCTCACTTAACCATAGAATTCTATAATTTTAAATTTTGGCGAAGCCCCTAGTATTCGGAAGGCCAAATTCGGGGCGCGATACACGCCTTAAGCCGGACAGGGCCGACTCCTCGCTCTAAGCGGCATAAGTCTTTAGGTACTCGAAACCTCTCGAACAGCGACCAGTCTCTCGCCTTATCATGACAATTAGTTTTAGCTTTCTCTACTGAGGTGCTTAGCCCAGCAGAACTGGGGCACACTCGCAGTAGTTCTCCCAGTGCTACCTTAGCCGATATAGCGGAACGTAAGGTACCAAAACATGGGAGGTGGGAAAACCCAACTATTGACCCAAGACATGATTCAGAGCTGATGCATATAATGCTATAAGTTCAGGGTGCCGCACTGTCGAAAGTGTTCGGACTTCTCACGCCGTATTATGGGGTATGCTTAAGCCCCTAGCGTATTGGTCGTACTAGAGTGTATGGGTGCTGGATGTCATGAATGAACATATATATAAAAAGGAAGAATGCAATAATAGTCTTAATGCTATGCATTTTTTATTCAAAAAGGTGCGTTAATGTAGAATGATACAAGTAGTGCGAGAAGCAAAAAGTAGGACTGTTTGACATGTCCCTTCTAAGGGCAAGCTGAGGAATAGTATTAAAGAAAATATTTCACTCGTTATCGTAATCCACCTGGGAGTTCCGTGGTGTGACGTAGCTTTCTGCCTCCTTGGTTGCTGCATCATGTGTTCGGCAATCACGCCGCCGGACAGGGTTTCCAGAGATTAAAGTCCTGAAAGAGAAACATAACAAAGCGGGAAGCCCCTAGTGCGGTTTAAGCCGCGACTTGGTGCGTGCCGCCGTCGTGCCCCCCTCCCCGCCTGTGCCCATGGTATTTTTAATGCGTAATTATGTACGCGTGGCACGGATTTCGCCGTTTGGCTGGGGCCGGGGTGGGGGCCGCATTGCTATGCGAGCTCGGGATGTGCCAGGCAGTCCAGTTGCCGATTACCCCGGGTGCGCTAGAAGTTGCCCGGGTCCTTAATCATCGAACTAGTGGATTACCTTAAGAGGCTGCTTTGCGCTTCTGCTGCGAGGGCCGCAGTGTGCTCCTCCGTGCGGAGAGAGCGCTCTGTGTTTCCATTGACTGTGATGACCCCCTGAGGTCCTGGCATCTTGAGCTTGAGATATGCATAATGCGGTACCGCATTGAATCTTGCAAATGCGGTTCGCCCGAGCAGTGCATGGTAGCCACTGTGGAATGGGACTATGTCGAAGATTAACTCTTCGCTTCGGAAGTTATCCGGAGATCCGAAGACCACTTCCAGTGTGACTGAGCCTGTGCAATGGGCCTCTACACCTGGTATGACGCCTTTAAAGGTCGTTTTAGTGGGTTTGATCCTTGAGGGGTCTATACCCATTTTGCGCACTGTGTCCTGATAGAGAAGGTTCAGGCTGCTGCCGCCGTCCATTAGGACTCGAGTGAGGTGAAATCCGTCAATGATTGGGTCTAGGACCAGTGCGGCGAATCCACCATGACGGATACTAGTGGGGTGGTCCCTGCGATCGAAGGTGATCGGACAGGAGGACTATGGGTTGAACTTGGGGGCGACTGGCTCCAACGCATATACGTCCCTGAGCGCACGCTTCCGCTCCCTCTTGGGGATGTGGGTTGCGTATATCATATTCACCGTCCGCACTTGTGGGGGGAACCTCTTCTGTCCTCTGGTGCTCGGCTGCTGGGGCTCCTCCTCGTCATCGCTATGTGAACCCTTATCTTTGTTTTCGGCATTTAATTTGCCGGCCTGCTTGAACACCCAACAGTCCCTGTTGGTGTGGTTGGTTGGCTTGTCGGAGGTGGCATGTATTTGACATGAGCGATCGAGTATACGGTCCAAACTGGACGGGCCCGGAGTGCTTCTTTTAAATGGCTTTTTCCGCTGACCGGGCTTAGTGCCTTTGAATCCGGCATTAACTGTCGTATCCTCGGTATTGTCGCTATTAATGCGGCACTTATGCTTGTTGCGACGTGACCTGCCATTGCCGTCCTTGGTATGTGAAGTACCATGGTTCTTTGATATGTTATTACTGCGAGCCAGCCAGCTGTCTTCTCCCACGCAAAAGCGGGTCATGAGTGTCGTGAGGGCTGCCATAGATTTCAGCTTTTCCTGACCAAGGTGCCGGGCTAGCCACTCGTCGCGGATGTTGTGCTTGAAAGCTTCTAGGGCCTCTGCATCTGGATAGTCAACGATTTGATTTTTTTTGTTAGGAACCGTGTCTAGAATTGCTTGGCAGATTCCTCTGGCTGTTGAATTATGTGGCTCAAGTCATCGGCATCTGGTGGTCGCACGTAAGTGCCCTGAAAGTTGTCGAGGAATGCGGCTTCCAGATCTTCCCAATAGCCAATGGAGTCTGTTGGCAAGCTGTTGAGCCAATTGAGCTAGTCCTTTGAGTTTGAGTGGGAGGTATTTGATGGCATGTAGGTCATCACCGCGGGCCATGTGGATGTGCAGGAGGAAATCCTCGATCCATACCGCAGGATTTGTTGTGTCGTCGTATGATTCTATATTTACGGGATTGAAACCCTCTGGGATTTGATGATCCATTACTTCTTCTATGAAGCATAAGGGGTGTGTGGCGCCTCTGTACTGGGCTATATCGCGACGCAGCTCGAATTAGTCTTGCCCGCTGTGTTTGACCTGGCCGGACTTACTTTTACTGTATCCGGCGTGACGATTATCGTCTCGCATAGTGGCGCGCCCTCGTGATCCGTAGATCGATCTTGCATGTTTTGCTTTGTCCTCCAATACGTCTCGTTGGTCTGGCGTATTTCCCCATGCCTTTTTATTTGAATGACGTCGGGGTGCGGGCTGAACTTTTGGCTGGAATGTCTCTCTGTCGCGGCCACGAGGTGGCCGATCAGTCGTGTCATATGCCGGGGATGTAGGTTTTGGTGCTTCCTCCTCCAGTCGGGGTAGCAACCTGCATTTTGGGTAACTCTTGGAGGGGCATTCGAGTTTATACTCTTCGGCCGCCAGGACTTCAGTCCATCTGTCAGCTAGCAGATCTTGATCAGCTTGAAGCTGCTGCTGCTTTTTCTTAAGGCTATTTGCTGTGGCTATAAGCCTACGCTTGAAGCGCTCTTGTTCGACGGGATCCTCTAGTACGGCGAATTCGTCATCGCCGAGGCTTGCCTCGTCTTCGGAGGGGGGCATGTAATTATCATCCTCCGCCTCTCCATCTGCCGCTCTCTCAGGAGGGCTGGCTCCTCCATCCTCCTGCTCTAAATCTTGCTGGAGGGGATTGTTGTTGTCTTCAGCACTGTCCGGAGTGCTATTATCTCCGGTGCCGGTATCACCACTTTTGCCTTGGCGGGACTTAGAGCGGCGCCGTTGACGCCGGCGCTTGGGTTGCTTCTTGGAGGGGTCATCCTCCGTTGTCTCATCGCCATTACCTTCTTTGGGTGTGTCCACCATGTATATATTGTATGATGAGGTGGCTATCCAGTGCCCTGTGGGCAGTGGTTCCTCTTCGACTCCCGCATCATCGTCCATACTGTCGATGTCTTCGGAGTCGAAGTCGAGCATGTCGGTTAAGTCATCGACAGTGGCTACTAAGTGGGTGGTGGGTGGGCGGCGAATTTCTTCGTCATCCGCATCCCAATCCTGCCGGACGTAGTTCGGCCAGGATCCTTCTGACAAGGAAAGAGACCTTAATGAGTTCAGTATGTCGCCGAAGGGCGAGTGCTGAAAAATATCCGCGGAGGTAAACTCCATGATCGGCGCCCAATCGGATTCGATAGGAACAGGCGCAGGCGGTTTGGAGTCCGTGGCAGGAGAACGATTCGACAGTTTGGCAACACGGCTCTCGTGAAGGGTAAGGTCGATATTCGGCTCGATCGCCGCAGAGGGTACGGCATCCGTGACGGGGTCTATCCACCCGTCCATGGATGGCGAAACTGGCTCCGAACTGAGGGTCGGAGAGGATGCCGGTGCGATCTCCTGAATACGGTCCGATGGTACAGTTAAATCGTACTCATCGTGACTGCATGGCGCACAAGGCAGGGGCTTGAATCCATTGAAGATCAAGTCTCCATGGATATCGGCCGTGAAGTTTAAGCTTCCAAACCTGACCTGATTGCCAGGGGCGTAACTTTCAATCTGCTCCAGATGGCCAGGCGAGTAGGCCTGCAGTGCGAAGCCGCCGAACACAAAGATCTGTCCGGGGAGAAAATTCTCACCCTGGACTGCATCGCTATCGATGATCATAGGAGCCATCAAGCCTAACGGCGACGACACAGAGGAACTCTCAATGAAAGCACCAATGTCGGTGTCAAAACCGGCGAATCTCGGGTAGGGGGTCCCGAACTGTGCGTCTAAGGCGGATGATAATAGGAGGCAGGGGACATGATGTTTTACCCAGGTTCGGGCCCTCTTGATGGAGGTAAAACCCTACGTCCTGATTGATTTATTCTTGATGATATAAGTGTTACAAGAGTTGATCTACCACGAGATCGGAGAGGCTAAACCCTAGAAGCTAGCCTATGGTATGATTGTCTGTTGTCCTACGGACTAAAACCCTCCGGTTTATATAGACACCGGAGGGGGCTAGGGTTACACAAGGTCGGTTACAAATGAGGAGATATACATATCCGTATTGCCTAGCTTGCCTTCCACGCCAAGTAGAGTCCCATCCTGACATGAGACGAAGTCTTCAATCTTGTATCTTCATAGTCCAATAGTCCGGCCAAAGGATATAATCCGGCTGTCAGGATATCCCCTAATCGAGGAGTCCCTCAGTTGTATTGGGTTTTTGGTAAGGTTGGCGATAATTTTTTTGATGTTATTCGAGTTTTTGACCTACCATGTGAAATCATTTACTTTCATATTGATATCTAACTTCCCTCCTCCACTCCTCCTCATCGAGCAATGTCTATCTCTTCAATATTATTTATGAACCATTTTATAAGGGATTAAATCAAAATATTAATGGTTATACATGATCTTAGTAATCTATTCATCCACTCACCCCTTGACATGATGGAAGAAAAGACTTTACAAACTACCATCGGTCAAGCATTTGATATCCTTCTATTGCTTGGCGTGTAAAATTTGAACATGGCCAATGGATATGGCCCTGCTGGGTACACACTTTTCATCTTTTGGAAAAAAATGTGCTAGTTAAATTGATATGTGAATTTGAATTACGGTTTTTTGCCTTCGGGAACAGCTAAAATCTAATCGATAGAAAGAGAGAAAAATATATTTGTTTGAAGGCCAGCTATATACCCATAAAGCTAGCACATAATTTTCAAAATTAAGTAAAGACATATTTATAGGTTCCAGAAAATTTTGAGATAGTGGAAGAGAAAAACAAATATAGAGTTAGAGACCATTTATATACCCATATAATGGGAGTCATTTTCATAAGTAAAGAGAGTATTTGCAAGCAATATATATTCTAGCTGTCCTGTAGTTCCTTATTACATTGATGTTCCCCAGCTGAGTTTCATGTTGCATGCAATCCACGCCCATGCAAGTAAGAGTCATTATGCCTTGCCTTTTGCATGCAAATTAAATACTTGGAAGATAGCGCCCAAACGTTACGCCTGTACGTATACGGATTACCATAACATGACCCGTGTAGTAATTGTACTTCATACAGAATCCATTTGTGTTTGCATAGAATATGTTGGCATATGGACACTTCTTGCCTATAGCCGATGGAATAGGTTCACGTACATACTTTGTTTTCCTGGCTGGCCTTTCCAAGTTCATATCACACTCCATGCAAAAAAAATCAAATCACCCAATCACTATTGTTGATTTATCATAACTCTATAATGTTTAATCTCCATCGTACGTTTTCTATCATTTTAATAATACAATAGAAGATAGATAGATTGCAAGAAACTGCTTCTGATATGCACTGGTGCTTACTTGATGTGCATGAGTTTTTTTAATGACATGCCGATGCATAGTAAGAGAGTTAGACTTCATAATTCCATGATATATATTATGTTATGCTCACTACTAAATTATAAATCATTGTTAATTAAAATTGGCTTTGATATACCTTGGGATCCGGGTGGATCGATTACTTGAGCACTTTATGCCTAGCTTAATGGCTCTAAAGAAAGTGCTGCCAGTGAGACAATCCGAAAGTTTTAGAGAGTCATTTTATTCTATTGTGTGCTTTTAAGAAGTTTAAAAACAAAAAACATATAGAGGGGAATCTAAGACTTTTCAAAAACGAAACCGAAAGTAAGAAGGACGAGCACCGTTGAAGTGGGGGAGCTCCTTGAACTTTGTTCATGCCCATGGAAACTTTGCAAATCTTGAATTACAAAAACTTTTCAACAAAAATAATTATCCAATTATACAAATCCATTGTATTATAAAAATACTATACCAAGATTTACCTTTAGTATGTTTAAATTGCTTGTTTGGTATGTGCATGTGGTGCAAAAATATAAACTTTTGCTGTAGTGCATGAATTTACATTTTTTTACTAGAACATGCAAAAATTGTAAATTTTTTTACATAGTACTGCTATGCAAATTTCTATTTTGTCTTAATTTTTCAAAATATTTGTAGTTACAGAAGTATGGTCAATGTTCAAATGACTACAGACTGCTCTATTTTTGATACATTCTATTTTTGTTGCGATGTTTGCTTGTTTTGATGAATCTATGGATTGTATCGGGAGGCATAAGCCATGGTGAAGTTAGAATACAGTAGGTATAATGCAATAATAAAATATGTATGGGTTCACGACACTACTTAAAGTAGTGATTTGCATTATTATACTAATGGATCTCATGAAGGTTTTGTTAAGTTTTTTGTGGATGAAGTGCTCGAAGATCAAGGAGGTATCGATATGAGGAGAAGGAGGCGAGGCAAAA